>NC_061122.1:153274584-153485275 GCF_002878395.1 Capsicum annuum | reverse complement strand
CAAAAACTATGACATATAATTATCTAATACCAAATAAGATATTAAAAGTAAGAAAAATACAAGGATATAATTATTTTAGTAAATTTGATTGTAAACCAGGATTTTACCACTTAAAGTTAGATGAAAATTCTAAAGAATTAACCGCATTTACGGTACAACAAGGATTTTATGAATGGAACGTATTACCATTTGGATATAAAAATGCACCAGGTAGATATCAACATTTTATGGATAGTTATTTTAAACAATTACCTAATTGTATAGTATACATAGATGATATACTATTACATACAAAAACTAAAGAGGAACATTTAAAATTATTAGAACAATTTACAGATATAATAGAAAAATTGGGGATAAGTTTAAGTAAAAATAAAACCAGAATTATGAAAAACCAGATAGTGTTTTTAGGAATACAAATAGATAAAAGAGAAGTAAAAATGCAACAACATATAGTACAAAAAATAATAAATTCAAAAGAAAAATTAGATACAAAAAGAAAATTACAATCATTTTTAGGATTAGTAAACAAAGTAAGATAATATATACCAAAATTAGCAGAAAACCTAAAGCCTTTAAATAAAAAATTAAAAAAGGACGTAGAATATAATTACAACGAAAAAGATTAAAAAAATCCAGAAAATAAAAATACTTTGTAAAGAATTATCAAAATTACAATTCCTAGACGAAGATAAAAAATTTATATATAGTAGAAATAGATGCAAGTGAATATATTTATGGAGGAGTATTTAAATATAGGTATGAAAATGAAAAATTAGAACATCATTGCAGATACTACTCAGGTACGTTTAATGAAACAGAAATAAAATAGGAAATAAATAGAAAAGAATTATGTTCGTTATATAAATGCTTATTAGGATTTGAACCATATATTGTATATAAAAAATTTATTGTACGGACAGATAATACACAGGTACGTTGGTGGCTAACAAAGAAAATACAAAATTCAATTACAACAAAATAGATTCGGAGACTAGTATTGAATATATTAAATTTTACATTTACAATTGAAGTAATTAGTACTAACAAAAATATTATTGCAGATTACATATCAAGACAAAGCTACACAGATTGATATAATAGAAGATGATGCTTTAGAAAAGATACTCAAAACCCTAACTACGCTTTCAATGAAAGTGGACAGTATGGGTAATGAAATAGAAAAGCTAAAGACTAATGAAGTTAAACTGAAGTCTGAAGCTACAAATTAGCTAACTCAGCAGTGTGCAGAGCTATGTCGATTGGAAGACATTAAAATTTCAGAGCTAAAAAGAGACATTGAGACACTCCATAAAACCCATAATGTTTATCAATCTACAATTACAGGTACAAGCAAAGGAGTTAGTGGACAAAGATACCAGAACATGAACATGAATAAGATATTTGAAAAACCATTTATACCAAAAGCACACAAAAAACCTTTGTACATACCCCTACAAATTACCACATATCGAGATAGTTTGAACCAAGATAAAAATGCTTATAACCATATAGCCTGAGGATATATAGAAAATATCTACAAAGTACAAACTTTTCTAAACCTTAATCCCAGAGCTACAAATATCCAAGAACCAAACACAAACTACATAACCCAAAAATTGCAAGGTTATAACAAGCTAATCGCACTACCCAAAACCAACCCAAGCTTAATAAAAATTTATTTTGACTATGGATTATTAAATACCGTATATACCCAAGATAGAGAAGAACTAACAGGTATAGAAGAATTACATAAAGTATTCACCACCTATAAAAGAATAACCAAAGGAAATCTATTTTATATAAAGTTTTATACTGCACTAGCAGAGATATTATACGACGAGATCAAACCAATTATACAAGTTGTAAAAATAGGATTAACCAGAGATATGATTATACCAGAAGATATTGTGCAACAACCAAGGATACCCAAGATTGAGATACCTGATTTTTATGCAAATAAATGACTTATCGGAATAGCTACAATTATTCAAGAATTAACAAATAATTATATCAATGAAAACCCAATATGGAGCTATTATTCAAGAGACCATAAAATGATTTATTCAAATTCATAAGAACTACGACAAACAGATATGAAAGATGTCAGACAATGGATAATGACGTTACTTAATCCAGAAAAACAATCTACTGTAAGAGCAATTAGGAAAGGATTTATTTCAGACAGATTATTAACAAGATATTACAAGATAATTGGACACAAATATCCAGACCAACAATGTTCGAGATGTAATTGAGGAGATAATATTATCCCAGAAGTCCAGCTAGAATAAAACAAAAAATCAACCAAGAAGATAAGGACGCCAGCTAGAAGATAACAACGGAGCAATAATGAAAAAAATAAAAGACAAGCTATTAAATCATGAAAGCGACATGTAGATAGCTTTCTTGATTTTCTTTACGTAAATAATGTATAAGAACTATTGGCTTTTTAATTTTGCTGACTTTTTGACACTTGCCATAATTGCTTTTTTGTCTTTGTAAGACTTTTTGTAAAAGATGTAACTATTAAGTAGGAGACGTGTAAAGATATATTAGGACCGGTGTGAAGTAAAATAGTATACACGCTTTCATTCTTAGGTTATAAATAGCCGAGCATTTTGCTCAGTTAAAGGCAAGACTTTTATGTGTTGAAAGCAAGCCTCCTTCTTTGTAACTAAAAAACTTTTGAATATTTAATAAAAAACAGATATATTTCTAAGAAAAAGCTATGGATGAACAAAACCCAGAATTATCAAACCTACCAGAACAGGTATATTTATTTATGATTATGAATAGCTAAATTTATAAATTCCTAACAATCATGATATGATAAAATAAGTTCATGTCAATTACTTTATAGTAGAATTATTCGAAAAATAGCATGTTAAGAAGTTTATTAGAAAAGTGAAAAAGAAGAAAAATCCCTAAGAACTATACCATCCTAAAGGTGAAACCGGTGAGGCAAGAAAGCCATGATAGGGGAGTAGCCAGAGTAGAGGCGCTGTTTAAGGGAAAAGTATCCAGATTACCATGCTAATAGTGACCGAACAACATGTTATTTAAGAATAATCTAGTTTATAGTAATCTAAAATGTTCATATTTTGTTATGTGTATGATTGAAGGAAATATTTTGAAAAAAGCATCATATGAAAAATGAATACTTATTTATCTGACAAAATGATAGATAAATTTAAAATACTTGTTTTGTGTGTACTTAAGGATATAGAAATTGTAGATATAAGAAAAATAATATTGGAAAAAATATTTGATAAATATTTTATGACTAGAATAAATTACATACATCACCTACCTAACTACTCTTATAAATACTTACATACCAAACCTACACATTAACCATGATAAATTACGTATATTTAGAGTATTGAAAAATGGATATGAAAAATATACAATTAATAGAAAATCTAATGAAAACAAATTTAGAAGAATATATGAGAACCAAAGATATAAAATATATAGAATATCTTAATGAAAATATAGAGGAATTAATAAGATTAAAACAAACAAATAAAGTAAATTATAAAAAAAACATTTAATTAACCCACCTAAATGACAGATAATTTTGAAGTACTAGTTTTATACATACTTAGAGATATAGAAATTATAGACGTAAAAAAATCATATGGGAAAAAAAATTTAACATTGAAGATGAAGAGTTAGATATAAATCACATCTCACTATTACTACCTAGATAATTATTTAGATGGATATTATACAGATTAAGAAATGCTAGAATATATTTAAAGAGTTAGAGAAAAACAAAGTTGGCTATATGAAGAAATTAATTATAGAAACCAGCTTAGAAAAGGAAGAGAACAATTAAAAGAAAGATTAATTTGGATAAATAAAATCATAAAACAACTAGAATTAAAAGACAGTTTAGAATATAATTTAGACATAGAATTATTCATAGACAAAAAAGAAAGAATAATTAACGAAATAGATAACCTAGAATTTAATATCAGATATAGTACAATTAGAATAAATTATTACAAAGAAATTTGCAGTATCACAACTAATTTAGGATAAAATAATAGAATATGAGTATTTAAAATATTGGAGACAAGATATGGAAGAAATAAGATTGACAGAAATACTTATGAAAGAAAATTTAATTGAATATTTTAGAACAAAAGATATAGAATATTTAGAATACCTCCAAAATAATATACAAGAATTACAAAGGCTAAGATAAAAAACTAAAAAATATTACAGTAAAACATTTAATCAAATACCATCTAATCAACCCCCAAAATATGAACATTAATAAAATTAAAATAAATACACTAAAAATAAAAATGTTTAGAGAAGTTAAGAAATATCCACACATAAATAAAAATAGATCCATTAGAACGAAAATAGATCTATTTATTACCCAAGTTATCCACACCCCCTACAATTGGTAACACTATTCCTAACTTTACATCTGTCAAAAAAGTAAAAAGCAAATAATGGCAAGTGCCAAGAAACTAATCAATGATACAAGAAAAGTAAAAAAGGCTAGTCTAGAAATAGTAAATGCCATTAAGTATTTACATAATTTATGTATTTCATATTCCACAAAGTTATCTTTTTTCACCATATGTCATTGTCATATTTCAATGCTTTGTGTTCTTTCTTTTATTATTTCTTCATTGGTCAGTGCTGTTTTATATCTTTTGTCGTTTATCTTCTAGCTGACGTTCTTATCTTCTTGGTTGATTTTTTCTTTTATTCTAGTTGGACTTCTAGAATCACGTTATTTTCTCCATTGCATTTGGAGCATAGGTGATCTGGATATTTATGTCCTATCATTTTGCAGTATCTTGTTAATAATTCTTCTAAAATAAATCCCCTCTTAATTGCTTTTGCAGTTGGTTGTTTTTTCTGGATTGAGTAGTTTCAAAATCCATTGTCTAGCTTCTTCTATATCTGACTGTCGTAGCTCCCTTGAATTTGAATAAATCATTTGATGATCTCTTGAATAATAACTCTATATTGGGTTCCCATTTAGGTAGTTATTTGCTAATTCTTGAACAATTGAAGATATTCCATTTATTCGTTTATTTGCATAAAAATCAGGTATCTCAACTTGAGGTATCTCTGGTTGTTGAACAATATCTTTCGGTATAATCATATCTCTGGTTAATTCTATTTTTACAACTTGTATAACTGGTTTAATTTTGCCATATAATATCTCTGCTGGTGCGGTATAAAACTTTATAAAAAATAAATTTCCTTTGGTTATTTTCTTATAGATGGCGAATGTTCTATATAATTCTGGTATATCTGTTAGTTCATCTCCTTCTTGGGTATATACTGTATTTAATAATCCATAACTGAAACAAGTTTTAACTAAGCTTCGGTTGGTTTTCGGTAGTGAGATTAACTTGTTGTAACCTTGTAATTTTTTGGTTATATAGTTTATCTTTGGTTCTTGAATATTTGTAGCTCTGGGGTTAAAGTTTAGATAAGTCTGCATTTTGTGAATATTTTCTAAGTATGCTCGAGTTATATGGCTATAGGCTTTTCTATCGTGTTTTAAACTTTCTCGATATGTGGTAGTTTGTGGGGGTATGAACAAAGGGTCTTTTTGTATTTTTGGTATAAATAGTTTTTCAAATATCTTGTTCATGTTCATATTTTGATATCTTTGTCCACTAACTCCTTTGCTTGTACCTGCAATTGTAGATTGATGAACGTTATGGGTTTTATGGAGTGCCCCAACGTCTCCTTTTAGCTCTGGAATTTTATTGTCTTCCGATCGACATAGCTCTACATACTGCTTAGTTATCTGAGTCATAGCTTCAGACTTCAGTTTAACTTCATTAGTCTTTAACTTTCTATTTCATTACCCATACTGTCCACTTTCAGTGAAAGTGTAGTTAGGATTTTAAGTATCTTTTCTAAAGCATCATCTTCTATTATATCAGTCTGTGTAGCTTTGTCTTAATATGTAATCTGCAATAACGTTTTTGTTAGTACTAATTACTTCAATTCTAAATGTAAAATTTAATATATTTAATACTAGTCTCCGAATCTCCTTCGTTGTAACTAAATTTTTTATTTTCTTTGTTAACCACCATCGTACTTATGTATTATCTGTTCGTACAATAAACTTGTTATATACAATATATGGCTCAAATGTGAATAACTATTTATATAATGAGCATAATTCTTTTCTATTTAGCTCCTATTTTATTTCTATTTCATTAAACGTTCCTAAGTAGTATCTATAATGATGCTATAATTTTTTTCTTCATATCTATATTAAGTACTCCTCCATACTTGCATCTGCTTCTACTATATATGTAAAATTTTTATTTTCATCTGAAAATTGTAATTTTGGTAATTCCTTACAAAGTATTTTTATTTTCTGAACTTGTTTTTTATCTTCTTCGTTGTAATTATATTCTACATCCTTTTTAAATTTTTCTGTAATGACTTTAGGCTTTCTGCTAATTTTGGTATATATTCTCTTACTTGGTTTACTAATGCAAAAAATGGTTGTAATTTCTTTTTTTTTTTTGTATCTAATTCTTCTTTTGAATTTATTATTTTTTTTATACTATATGTTGTTGCATTTTACTCCACTTTTATCTATTTGTATTCCTAAAAACTCTATCTGATTTTTCATAATTTCCACTTTCTTTTCACTTAAACTTATCCCTGAATTTTCTATTATACCTGCAAATTATTCTAGTAATTTTAAATGTTCCACTTTAGTTTTTGTATATAATAGTATATCATCTATGTATACTATACAATTAGGTAGTTGTTTAAAATAATTATCCATAAAGTGTTGATATCTACCTGGTGCATTTTTATATCCAAATGGTAACACATTCCATTCATAAAATCCTTGTGGTACTATAAATGCAGTTGATTTTTTAGATTCTTCTTCTAGCTTTAAATGGTAAAATTCTGATTTACAATTGAACTTACTAAAGTAATTATATCCTTGTATCTGTCTTTTTTTTTTAATATCTTATTTGGTATTGGATAATTATATGTCATGATTTTTGCATTTAGGTTTCTATAATCAATAACCATTCTACTTTTTCCTCTTTTTTGTTCACTGTGTTTATTTACTATAAAATGCTGGACTATTATGTTTGCAATTGCTTTTTTGTATGTATTGTTTGTCTAAAAATTCATCTATATGCATTTTAAATTCTTTTTAATCATCAAAGTTATATGTTAATGGTTTTTGGGTTATTATACTATTTTTATCTATTAACTCAATTTTTACAGTAGTTTTATATTTTTCCTATCCTTTTAATGGATCTTCACTGTATAGTTGTCTTAATTTTTTCTTTATTATTTCTACCTTATCTATTGAAAATATAGTTATTGCTTCTTTATTTATTGAAAATATAACTAGTTCTATTGTGTATTCAGTATTTTTTATATTTTCTAATTTTTGAGTGATTTTTCACTTTCTTTTATCTAATCAGTTTTATTTTTTATTTTATTAATAACTCTTTTTGCTCTTACCTTTTGTTTACTTGGGGTTGTAAACCACCAGTGTGTTCTAGTTATTATATGTGGGTATAGTTTATCTAAAAATGGCATTCCTAAAAGCATATCTTTTGATGTTAGTTCATAATTATAGATCTCTTCTATTGTTAATATCTTATATCATACTTGTATTTTTACATTTCTAGCTTTACAGGTAATTAAGCTTCTTTCATTATTAAATTCTTTGACTATTATTGGTGTTTTAAGCTTATCCCATTTGTCTTCTGGTAAACAATTATATCTACATAAGTTGGCTTCTGCTCCTGTATCTATCATTGATGTATAATATCTATTATAATATACTTATACTATTATTTTCATAAGTACATATATTTTCATCTCATATCAAAGCTCTTTTTATCAATAATTTTTCTTTATTATAGGTTATGGTATTTGTGTATGTTCTATATTGTAGGGTTTTACTCGTTCTAACCATTTTATTCCTAATATTATGTTTGGTTTTTGCATATCTTCCTTTATTTCAAATTCTATTTTTATTTTTCTAACTCCTATTATTATTTCCTTTTCTGTTGTATCTTTAGTAGTTATTAAACTTCTTGGTAGATCTGGGCATATTTTACTATTAGATTTTATTTCTTTATTTTTCATTAGATATTTTGCTATATAATTTTCTTCTTGTCCTGTATTTAGAAGTATTAAATATTCTTTTTCATTTATTGTTTCCGTTATATAATATTGAGTTAAATTAACTATTGAAATTATTTCATAATTTGTTCTTTTCGATGATCCTGATGATTCTGGTTTTTTGAAAACTATTATTTTTGTTGTACTTATTCTATCATTTATTATTTCTAAATCTTCTTCTATATATGTCTTTGTAACTATAATAATTGTTATCAATTGTTTTTAAGAATTGTTCAAAAGGACTTTTTATTTGTATTTTATTAATTTTATTTTTTCCCGTTATTTTATGTTTTATTGTTAATAGATATAGATTTTTACATCTTGCTGTAAATTTTTTTTTTCTGGGGTTAGTTCTATTCCTGATATTTTCCAATATATTACTAATGATTTATCTATGTTTTTATCTGTTATTGCCACTGGATAATTCACACTTATTTTAAATTTAAATTTTTGGTATATTAAATTTCCTCTATGGCAGTTATTATACTTTTTTCTATAGGTTTCATAATTCTATCATCTGCTAAATATAATTCTATTGGTGTATCTATTCCTTCTATAAAACATGCTTTTATTAATATCTCTGTTCCTCCAAGGTGTGCGTATTTTATTAGGTCTTCTTTATTAATTATTCTTTTTGTTACTAGTGATATACTAGCTCTACCTTTTGCATATCTACAGTCTATTACATGTTCCTTTTGGCTTACTACGTAGTATTCTTCTTTTCGTCTACTAAATATGTTTTTTATTGTTGGTATTTTAAATATTTTTCTGCACTTAAATCTAATTCTTTTTGTTTTATCTAGTCAAATATATTATTATCAAATATTATTTTCTGATCTGTTCCTTCTTCATTTAAATATTCTTCCTTTATTATTTTTTTTATATCTTTTTCAGTCATTTGATTCATCTTATTTACTATCTATTTCATTATCTGTTTCATTTTCTGAAATTTCATATATATTATCTTCACTTTCTAATTTGTAATCTATATAATCTATTTACATATATTCTGCATTTTCTATCTTTATTTCTGATATATGTTTCTTTTTTAGGCCTTTAGGCATTTTACAATCTCTAGCTAAATGTCCTAGTTTTCCACAATTATAAAAAGTACATTCTTTGATAGATTTCTTTCTCTTATATGGTATTTTATATTTATAATTTTTTACATAATATATTTTTCTTGGTTTCTTGTACTTATATTTTGAGTTTTTGTATTTCTTATATTTCTTATGTCTTTTTCTTTTCTTATAATATTTTTCTTCACATCCAAATTGAGGTGCTATTTTATCTTTGAAACATGCTAAACTTTTTATTAATGTTTTTTCTATTTTCATTTCTTCTCTGTATTTTTCACATAAATTTCTAGACCATTGTTGTAGAAATTTTATTCTTGCTCCTAGAGTATCTACTATGTTTGCTTCATCCCAACTCTTTATTATTTTTAAACTAAATGGTTCAAGTAATTTACTAAAATATAATCTTCTAACTTCTTTACTTTCTTCTGTATTATATGTTCCCTTATAATAGTATTCTTTAAATGCGCACGTATACTCATATATATAGCACATATTAGATATTGCTAGTTTTAACATTAAATTCCTATTTGTATCTTTTTTTTTTGTTTTGTTCTTCTTCGTCTGTTTCCATACTGCTAAATTCATCTCTTATAGCCATTTCATATTTTTTCAATATGTCTATAGGTGTTAGTTTAGATACTATTATTCCTTTTGGTTTTTAATCAATCCTTAATACCTTTTCACTATCTTCAGTTAACTTTAAAAACCATAATTTTGTTGTTCCTATTAGTGTTCTTTCTATATTTTTTGGTGTATCTATTGCATTTATACCATTGTCTAATAATTGTTTTGTTATATATCCTATTCATAATTGTATCGTTTTATCTATATCTATTATACAGTCTAGGTCTAAGAAGTTATAATTTTTATTAATTATTTGTTCTGGTGTCCATTTGTTATATTCATCCCTTAGGTTATTGTCACGACCCAAACAGGGACCCTGGCCGTGACGAGTATTCTGAACCATAAAGGCTCGAAACACCTTTATCTATCTAGTAATCATACACATGACTTATATGACCAAAGAAATGTGGAAGATACACAATATAATGGAAACATGGTCAAGAATCATATGAAAATAGTAATGGGGAATAATGTCACACAATTCTCAATCAACATCTCGAAAACATCTGCGAAATCTTTACTATATGACTGAAATAAATAACTATCTAAAAACTGAGACAAGGCCCCCGGTAGAACCAAAACTACTAAATGATAAATGAACTAACAGACATCAGGTCTTCTAAAATATAAAAGGCTCACCACTTGATTCTGCATATCTGTCGGAAGAGATTTGCTGGTTATCTGGACCCCTAGACTGTGCCTCCGAACCTGGGAGGGAAGGGGGTCAATACAAAAGTACTGGTACGCAGAGAAATCCAAAACAAAAATATAACATTTTTACAGAACATAAGTGAGAGCCATTATAAAGCAGTTTCGCATCAAATCATTTGAAAAGCACATAGGCATAATGTAATAATTTTCCAACAACAATGCAATGCAGCTGAGCTAGGTGGAATACCCTACATATAATATTTACACCAACTGTCAAACCTCGGATGCCGCCGAGATTAGAGTATAAGTAAGGGGAGGATACACAAGATCACACAACAGGGTGTCTCAACCCAATAAAGTATGGTAGTGCACAAGATCACAAAGCAGGGCTCCTAACCATAGTCCCAATTTGGGAATGACATAAGTCAGGTACACAAGATCACTTAGCCTGGTACCAAATTTTCATGTCGGCAAACACGGTTTCCAGCAATGATCCCTTACACTCAAACGCCTTCTTCGGGCATCCACCTATCTCGTATAAAATCAATGCATTCAACTCCATTTAATTCAACCACATATCTTATTCTATAGGGTATCGTCATACCCGACTTGCAAGCCATCAATATCACATCATTACTTCATGCAACCATTATATTCATCATATTTCAACATAGTAACCCTCTCTTTGTAAGTCAAAAATCATATCCACTTTCAAAATAGTTTATGTCATGCTTGTTAAGATGATTTCTAACAATTCACATTATATGAAAATTCAAAACAATTTCATATCAAGAGAGGGGTTTCATATAATTCATGCTCTCAAATCAACATCTTTTGAATCACAAGCATATGTATATCTAATATATCAAATCGCTTCGAAAATAGGCCTAAAGACCAAATCAATATCATAAAGATGCTTAAAATATGTTTATATTTATAATTTCAAAACCTCCATGTTTAAAACATGAATTTTTGTAAGCCCATGAGATTTTTTGAGATAACCCCGTGTACCATTATATGCAAAAATAATAGGTGCTTCTTGAATCTTACGATCTGGGGATTCCAAATCTCTAGAGTCTTGAGTTACTAAAGATAATTGGATTGGAATTATAGGGAGGAAACCCTAATTCTTGCAATGGAAGAGAGAAAAAATGAGATTTTTCCCTTTACTAGGACATATATAGAGGGTAGGAATGGGTAGAAAAAACCAAAATACCCTTGAGTGAAATTCTGAAACTGGAGCCCCATTTTTGGCCCCAGCGTGACGCGGAGCTTGGAAAACTACCAATTATTGAGACCTAGAAATTTGGCGCGAAGCGGAACTATCATGGAGGCTTGCTGGAAATTGATGAGTGCCATTTTGGCCTCTGGCACGACGCGCCATGAAATGAAATGGCATTTGTCTTACAGCTGAAACTTAAAATATCCATAACTCTTTACCCGATTATCAAATTTCAACAAATCTTATATCATTGCAAAGATTATTCAATTATTTACAATTTGGTATATAGTAGGCCCCCAGTTCATCATATACAATGAGTTATGGTTGATTGAAGTTGATCCAAGTTTCGATGCTTACGCAAACTCGAACGATTGGAAATCTTTCAACTCGTCCTTGAGTTAGGGGACTTCTATTTTCTTAATTCATGCTCAAATAGATTTCTACACTACATAATTGATCAACACACCAAATTTGCATTGGATTTATGGCTTTTGTAACCTTTTTGAGAAGAAATGACGGTTTACATTCTAGCCCAAAAATGCGGGGTGTTACAGTTATATTTTTTAAACTTATTTTTATAATAATATGTATGTTTTCTTATTTCTGATGTACTAGGTATTATATTTTTATCGTCCTTTTTATCAAGAGTGTTTATTTCTGTGTTTGTATTTTCTAAGTTTTCTTTATTAGTTACTTCTTGTTTTTCATTAATTTCTAATTTTTCTATATTTGTTAAGATTTCTCTATATGATTCACTATCTTCCGAATCATAATTATCTGTTTCTTCAGCATCTATTGTATTTATTTCTATTTCATTATTTTCTAATTTTTTATTTTCTAATTTTTCTTTAAATTGAGTTATCAGTTAATAATTTTTGTTCTTTATCCTTTTGTTCTTTTTCATACTGCTCTTTTAGCATTTGTAGTTCTTTTTCTAATTCAGTAATCCTATTATTTTTAGCTTCTTCTATTTTTTGTATTTCTTCTAAAGTTTGTTGTTTTATTTTATCTATTTCTTTTTTCCTATCTATTTCTTCGTTTTCTTTTGCTATTCTTACTATAGCTGTTAATTTATCTTCTAATTTTAATTCTTCTTTTTATAACATTAAATATAAATGTTCACCTATTTTATTATATCTTCTTCCTAAATTAGAAAATACTATTCTTATTTTTAATCCTTCGTGATTTTCATATGTTTTTTCATCTATTATAAATTCTTCTTTGTTTATTTTCTCTACTTGATAGTGTATAGATCATGTTGATATATGTATTCTAAATTATCTATTTGTGATTCTAAATATGATATTTCTTCCTTTTGTGCTTTTATTGATTTTTGGCATACTCCAACAATCATGTTATATTGTAGTCTTTCTTTTTTTATTTTTAATTCTTTTCATTTTTCAGATATTATTTGTTTTAGTTCTTTGTATTTTTGTGATTTTGTTATGTTATTCATCTGTACAATATTTATAATATTTTGGTGGATACCAAAATATAATTTTATCATAATTAGGTGGTATGTATCTCATTCTTCTAGATTTTAAATGAATTATTAATTTTGCCTCTTTGCTAGATATTAAGATAATTAAGTAAGCTAATCTTATGGGCTTTTGTTGGAAGGTGGAAGACTCCTTACAAATATTCAGATGCGTCTTATAATCTTCCATAAAAAAGAAAAGTAAATCCTAATCATGATACGTTCCTGAAGCGTAAACTCATGATACAGTGTACCACAGACAATTGAAATTAACCAAATCTATACTTTATACACATAATGTTATGGAATTTGGGGGGTTGGTAATTCCCTAACATTTTCCAAATTCAAAATTGAATACTCATAATTTTTTAGGACCGTACAAGAACCATAAGATAAACGGTGCAACAACATAAAATCATATACAAAATCAAGGTAATATTCAAATTTAACACATACAAAACTCCTCAATTGAAAAAAATTTAGTATGAATTCATATCATATCATGCCTCTTAATTTCCAACAAAGCTCAAAATTTGATACTTCGAACATTCTATAATTCAAACTCAAAATTAATGGATCTCGATCCTAGCATATAACTCATCGAGATGGATTTTATACTTAAAATATTCTATAGTTCAGAAAGAATCGACATATAAACCACAAGAGTTGGTGTGGTGGTTCAGCACCTCACCCCTTAAGCAAGAGGTTGGGGGTTCGACCCCCACCTCCAGTGAATGGAATAAAATCTGTGGCTAGTTTCCTACCGCTCAGTGCGCTAACCATAGGAACACGGATTAGTCTCACGGCTGCCTACTGTGGGGATACCTTGGGAAACCTAAAAAAAAGAATTGACATATAACTTATCAATGCAGATTTCATACTTAAATATTCTATAGTTTAGAGTGAATAGACATACAACTTATCAAAACAGAGCAAAGCTTATTTATTAATTTTTACTGGATTCAAAAAAAAAAATAAAGGAGCTGGCGAAAAAGTTTCAATGTATTTTAAGACTCTTTCCATATATTAAACATTATAGTTTTATTGTGACATAATTGTCCAAAAATATAATTTATATAGATTTGAAATATTTTGCAGCAAGCTGTGAGATATTTTACGACTTCTAGATATGCAACAAAACCTAGAAATTAGGTTATTGTGTTTAAACATGAATGAGTTTCATAAGAATGTAATCGAGTAATGAGATTAATTTGATTGAATATCTCTACATAAAAATATTTATATTTTATTATTTTAAAAAACTAAACTTATAATGACTCCTAATTGATATAAGAATGCCAAACAAAGAAAATTTGGATGAATTCTGAACCTACAAGTAAGTATACAATAAATTTTTCATTTCTTTTCAACCAAAAGTATAATGATTATAATGTATTTTTGTCACGATCCAAGCCGAAGCCCTGGCCACAACAAGTATTCTGAACCATAAAGGCCCGAGCGCCTTTGTCTATCTGGTAATCATGCACAAATTAATATACTATAAAGAAATGCAAAAGAGATAATAAATGAAAACATCGTCAATCTCTTACTTTGACTGAACAATATGACATTAAGTTCTTAACATTCAAAAATACATGACACCAGTCTGCAAATCTCTAACAATACTCAAACAACATATGTCTAAAACTAGGACAAGGTCCCCAGTCAGACCATGAACTAAAATCAAAACACAATATAACATGGAACAAGACCCTCCAAAACAAATAAGGCTCACCAACTTCAAACGTCTAGTATACTTGTCTACTACTTAGCGGGACCCCGGGACTATGCCTTAGATCCTGAAATATAGGGGGTCAATATAGATGTACTGATATGTGAAATAATCCAAAATACCATATTTTTATACAACATAATGAGAGCCTTTCGTAAAACAATGAACATAATGCATAAGTGAAAGCACATGGGTTCCTTGAAGCCATGACTCATTCTTTATATTATTCTTGAGATAGATGGATCACCCTACATACATGGTAACCCACGGTCTATATGGATCCTTCCCATAATCGGGCGGCCAGGCCCCCAAAATCCAAGTTTGCCATAATAATGGGGAAAATCATGAAAAGGTATGTGACAGTGCCCAAGCACACACGCAAGTGTACATGCTCTTATAAAGTAGTAAAGTGTCCTTTAAGAATCCAAGTATCGATCCCACGGAGACTTGATTCAACAATAATTCTATTTTAGTTCACAATTTCAATTTTGTTGATGCAAACATAACGAAAAAGAGAGTTTGTACTTTATAACTAGAGAAAAGTAAACAATGCGTAATGTAAAGATATTGAAACAATCAATGGGAGAAAAACCTGGGGTTAAAGCACTTTGAAAAATCATACAATATTAATGAACTTCATTCATTAACTTGCTTATCTTAGTTGTTGATTCGTAGGTTTAATTACATGATTATGCTTTCCCAACCTCTAATCCCTTACCTAAGTTAAACCTTATAACTACATCGTTGAGCGGGAAAGTAATGGTCTACTTAATTTCTTTAAGATATAATCCTACATTTGAATCAAGTAAGGCATCTAAGTACATCCCTGTTCTAGACACTAATTTGAATTTCTTATTTCATAAAGAAATACAAACCATTATTTATTCCCATGTTCTATCTCCCCATTCCCCCCCCCCCCCCCGAGATCAAAAGATAGATAATTGATGTATTCTAAGGGCAGTAAATACTTAAAATAGTTATAACAAGAATAAACAAACAACCAATAATGATAAGAAAATCAAACGAACTTAATTCAAAAAAATAATACTTATGTTCTTAGATTTAACCCCAGAAAAAAGGGTTTTTAGCCACTCATAGTCATAATCAACATCCAAATTGTTGTATGAATGACTAAAATAATAAATAAAGATAAATTAAAGAAATAAAAACCTAAAAAGAAGTTGTGGTAGCCTCCAATGTTGTTCCAAGCAATCTAGAGGTACCAAGATCATTAAAACATGATTTAACATATTATATTTATAGTAAACAAGTCATAAACCGAATAGGAATGGGTTTCCACATCACTATCCTTTATCTGGGCACTTTTTTTCCATTTTTGACGGCCATCATGCTGTGTTGAGCCAATCAACAATTGTCAATTTCCAAAATCTCATCGCTATTTCACCACATTGCAGCGCCTCCTTAAACTCTGGTAAAACGTACACGCTCTAGTGGGTCACTATTTTGGGCCTCTTCTGAATCCATTGGTGTTTTGAACACATCCATTGGCCACTCCTACAATCCACATGCACCAAATACATTTCAGGGGTCCAAATTGCATCAATTTTTGTATTGTGCTTTCGTTGAGCCATTCCGAGCATTTTTGAGTTGTTTCCACTTGATTTTAAGCTTGTATATCCTATATATATCATCATAATCCATTAAAAAAGCCTCATATTGAATTAAACACAATAATTTAGAGCTGAAAATAATACAACATCCAAGACAGTGAATAAAAAACATGAGCTAAGCATAGGCTAATTTCACTTTGATTTTGAACTCATTGTTTTGACTAATGGCTTGATCCAATTGACCCTTGAACATTACCAACAAGATATTTCATATATAAATATATAATAACAACCTTAGGAACTTATTAAACACGTTAGAACCCAACACAATAGACTAGACAAACACCTAGCTCAAACTAGTAACACTAATTTTCTCGGTTGAACTCTAAGGCTGCATTTGTTCTTTTTAAGATTCAGACATCCGAATCTGAATGCAGGTCTGAATGATTAAGATGTTATCTCTAGGTTTGAAAACTAAATGATTAACACGGTTTGTTTTTCAACATTTGGATGTACAATTTTTTTTTATTTGTATATGTAATAAAATGAAAAATATAATTCAAATAAAAAACTAATTATATATTATAAAAGTATGTAATTTAGTACAAAAAAATTATTCTTTGATTGAAAAAAAATATTTATGTTTGTTAGCGATAGTGGAGATGGTTTATAATGGTGGTTGTGGTGACAATGATTGATGTTAGTAATTAGTAATGTTAGTGGTAATGGTTGGTATTGTAGTGACTGTTATAATGGTGGTGGTTTATAGTGGTAGTGGTGATTGTGATGTGAAATTTTTGATGTTAGTAGTTGGAGGTGTTGATTATGATGGCTGAAAAATAAATGAATGGTGGTTGATGATGTGTTGGTGCTAGTTGGAGATATTGTTAGTTGTGATGGTGGAGATGTTTGTTAGTAGAAATAAATTATAGCGATAATAGTGATTGAAGTGATGGTAGAGGTGGTATTACTAGTGACAATGGTGGTGGATGACAAAGAATGTGTGGAGGTTGTGATATATTAGTGCTAGTTAGCGGTGGTGCTAGTTGCGGTAGATAAGTTGGTCGATAGTAGGGATTGGCCGATAGTGGTTTATGATAGTGGTGCTATTGACGACGGTGGTGGCATTAAATATAATTAGAATGTTAGAGGTAGTAGGTTTGGTAGCAGTTGACAATAATGGTTGGTAGCGATATTTGTTATTGATGGTGGTTTTGATAGTGGAAGTTGGTGATGGTTGACAATGATGGCAGTGGTAGAGGTGGTGATTGATGATTATGAATAGAGTGAAGGTGAATATTATCCAACACCAGGATACCTCTTCATACCTATTAAGACTTGATTCTAGATCTTAATGATTAAGACCTATTCAGACCTATTAATAGCTAAAATCCTAACAAAAAACAAATGCACTTAATGGTCTGAAGTTTGAACCATTCAGATTCAGACTTCCATTAAGTGCAAATAAATGAGCCTTAAATGCTCAAATTGAATCAAAACTCATGTGAAAACATCATTAAACATTGTAAATACACACATGGACACTTAGATGCTCATTTATATCATTATCAACACATATAAGGTAAGAATAATCCTCAAAATAAGGCTAAAAAGGCTAGGATAGTAACACTAGAATGCATAAATACACCCAACATCACCACCCCACACTTAAAGACTTGTTCATCCTAGAACGAATCCTAAATATAAACACCATGAGCTGGAAAAACTCCATACTTCTACTACAAGCAAGACAATTAAGCTAGTACTACAATGACTACATGGAATGCAAGTTTCTATACTAAGCATGTTACAAACACAATTGAACGCTTATGAATAATACTCCAAAATATCCTAGCCTCAATAATTGCCTCACCTAGTTGACAAACTCATGCTTATATTTCAATCAAGGAGATCATTCAAATCACCCACATTCATCAAACATGTGCCCCTCACAAGAGAGTTACCCATAATCACTCACAATTAAGAAATTAATAACATGATGGGTACCAGAATCAAATTACACTCACTCTCATAAGGAATTCACAAGTTACACACAATGACCCATAGGCTTGCCCTTAGTATAGTGCTCCACTAATATCAGAATGATGAACTTAGGATCAAAAGGTCTTTTTCGGGTTGTAATGTAGGCTAAGAGATGGGTAGGAACTATTTGGAAATAGTGACTAACCTCTCTAAGAGCTTTAATACTCTATATTATTCACTTAAAACCAATCTTCAACAATCAAAGTATAATTTTTCATCCACCCGTATCTTTTATTTTGCTCCATCTCTTTTAAGTATTTTCACAAACACATGGTGGGCGTATTGTTTATTCCTTCAAGATTCAATTTTTTTTCTTTTTCTACAATCATGGGAATATTTCTAACACCATTTATAACACTCCCAACCAACACACATAAAATACAAACACCATTAACTCTTACCTTGGAGCATCAATTTCACCTTTTTCTTTTTCAATTTCTCAAACTCCTTACTAAATCATTTTTTTCATTAAAGCATTTAGGAGCATTTTGGATCAAATTATGGTCAATCAAATAAGGATATTAGGCTACATATGAGGCTACCAAAGAAAACGCTAAAGGATCAGTGGGGGTTTACTAGGATATTGAACAAAGGGTAGGACAAATAGAAGGTATAAAACAGGGCTATCAAAGAAATGCCTAAATCATGTCCTAAACCCACACTCTTTATTTGGATTTACACACACACTGGTCAAGTTCTAGAAATCACATGCAACAAGGAATATAAAAAACATCACACGCATATGGCACATACTTAACTCAATAGGATCATCATAGACTCTTAACCAAACAATAGCATGAATTCAGATTTAAGCCAAAAAGTACAAGAGTCACAAAAATGAGTCTAGAAGTATCAAAAGTAGAAATTTTCCAAATCACATGCTTTTACCACCCAAAATACTTGCACCATCTAATAAAAAATAGCACCAACAAGACTATCTCACTTATTCCTAACCTAATTTTTTTAAAATTGAGCCAAAAACTTGTAATTTCCCCACCCACACTTAAAAATCTAATTTTTCCCCAAAGTAAATTTAAAAAGCAAGAGGTAGAAATGCTCCCTGAGGCCTCTAGGCCTAGCTAGTAGCATATTTACTCATAAATGAGATCCATGGGATACCACACTCAATTTTCTCCATGCTCCTTAGCTTAGATTTCAGGTACTCAGACTTTCCATCAACCTGTGACTCAATCAAAAACAAAAACTATGTGAAATAAAAACTACAAAAACTAAAAAGGAAACATACCTACTTAACTTGGGTCGCCTCCCAAGCAGCACCTGATTTAGTGTCACGGCACGACCCAAATCAACTCAACCATATTCCTTTCTTCTATTTCTCACATTTGACCTCCATCTTCTTATTCTCTTCATCCCTTTTAGGTGCAAATTATCAAGTGCAGTAGATTCCTCAACTTTAGCCTTTTAAGGCTCATTAATTTGCATCAAATCAGGCTTAGGTGGTAGAATCTTAGGCTACTCAATCAGGTAGTCTGAAGAGGTTTTCAATGGATTAACTACCTTACACTTGTCCCCTTCAATCACATTGATCATACATAAATATTTATAGTGGGACATTAGTGTGGGTGCATTGTAAATATCAAATACCATCTTTTCATTCTCTATCCTCATTTTGAGTGTGACTTCTCTAACATCAATTAATGCTCCTCCGATTGATAAGAATGGATGCTCCAATATGATTGGTATATGTTCATCTACCTCAAAATCAAGAACAATAAAGTCAACAAGAATAATGAATTTACCAACCTTTATAAGGACATCCTTAATTACTTCTTTCGGATATGCAATGGATCAGTTTACGAGCTACAAAACCACAGTGGGCGATCTAGTCTTTCCCAAGCCATATGTTTCAAACATAGATAGGGGCATCAATTTATGCTCACGCCTAAGTCACTCAATGCGTGGACCACTTTACTCCTAATTTGTATAGGGAGAGTAAACTTTACCAAATCTCTTAATTTCTTAAGGATTTTCTGCATCATTATAGCGCTACACTCTTCATGAGTGTTATCGCTCCCACATTCTACAATTTCACCTTATTATAAACCACATCCCTAAAGTACTTAGCGTACTTGCACATACCTTGCAAAATATCTAACAAAGGTAAGTTAATGTAAAGCCCTCTGAATGTGTCAAAGAACTTCTTAAATATTGCATCCTCCTCCGCCTTCATGTGCTTTAAGAAAAGGGTAGTGGAGGCACTTGCTTATTTTTTGGTTCAACAACAACTCTCTCTTTTAAGTACTCAGACTTCCTTGACTTATCATCAACTTTTTCAGAAACCTGTTGGGATGTCAAATCTGTATCTACCTTCTTTATTGCCTTAGGAGGTTCTTCTTGAAGCTCTTTACTGCTCCTTTAAGTGATTTCCATAACCTACTTTTGATTTTCTGTATTTGATGGCAAAACACCCTATGGCTAGTATTCAATGCTTGTTTTATCTTCCCCACTTGAATATCTAAGCTTCTCTGAGTAACTTGTGAATTTTTCATGTTTGCAGCCAATTGTGTCTGACTAGCTAGGAGCTGCTTCAAAATTTATCCATGTTGCTAGTTGACTGATTCTCTTATGCCTGTGGTTGCTGAATTTATGGTTGTTGTGCAATCTATGATTGAGTTTGCCAATTCATGTTATAGGCATTACCATAATTTATTCTTTGAGCATTACCTACATGCATCACTGATTTTGGATTGGAAGCACATATAGCTGCTAAGTAGCTACTATTATTGCAAACTTCACACCAGCCTGTAACTTGTTGGATGGTATAGATTATGGCTACAGGTTGTGGAGCTCCCAATTTTAGGCTACTGAACTGAGTGTTTATCATATTTTGCAATGCTGCAACCTGAGCTGATAACGATGTGAATTAGTCCACCGCCAATACACCCACAATTCTCTTCATGGCACTTCTAGAATCTGAATTCCATTTGGGATTTTATTGTGCTATGCAGTTCAACAATGTTTACAACTTATCATAAGCCGATACCAATGCTTGACCACTTGCGGCTGAATCTAGGAAAATCTTTGTATTGTGATGAAGTGCTTATACAAAAGTATGAGCCAGTACCTCATTAGACTGTTGGTGATGTGGACAGTCCCAAAGAAGAGCCTTGAAGCATTACCAAGCATGATATATATTTTTATCTGACCTTTGATTGAAGCTCATTATCTCACTGTGAAGTCTCGCAGTCTTTCCCGATGGAAAAAATCTGATGAGGAACTTTCTGGCTAAGCCGTCCCATAAAGTGATTGAATTAGCCGCTCCGCATTCAACCACCTTTTTCTTCCCCTAATAGTGAATGGAGAAAAGATGTCAGCCTCACATAGTCTGTATTCATACGAGTTAAAATGAATGTATTAGTAAGATCAATGAAATTTTACAAGTCGACTTATGGATCCTCATGCGAAAGCCCTGCAAGCTATCCACTGCTGTTGAGAAGCTGTACTATGTTGTGCTTTAACTCAAAATTCCTCTCAGTAGTCAGTCTTTAAATTGGGGAAGTCAAGTTTGTCAGAAGCGGGACTGCTACTTCCCTAAATGTACTGCCAGCTGCTTGTTCTTCAACCATTGGAGCAGGAACTACTTGGTATTCTTCTATTTATGGAAATCAGGGTAGACGAATTACATCTCTCCTTCATTGATAAAAGTGTTGTTCGGTTTCGGGTCTTGGTTCAACAAATCACTATCCCTTTCCAGCTTCCTAACCTTAAAACCTATTTCCTGCAATCACAAAACCAAGACCAATCATAAGAACACCAAATAAATCTAAAAGTAAAACTAAATTAAATAGTCGCCAAATTTTAATTCCTCAGCAATGACACAAAAAACTTGACAATGCCCAAGTGAACACGCAAGTGTACGTGGTCTTCTCAAGTAGTAAAGCGGCCTTCAAGAAGTCAAGTATCAATCCCATAGAGACTTGATTCAACCACAATTCTATTTTAGTTCACAATTTTGATTTACTTGATGCAAATGTAATAAAAAAGAGAGTTTGTAATATATATCTAGAGAAAATTAAAAAATGCATAATGTAAAGAAATTGAAACAATCAATAGGAGAAAAACCCAGGGTTAAAGTACTTTGAACAATCATACTATTTTATTGAACTTTATTCGTTAACTTGCTTACCTTGGTTATTAATTCGTAGGGTTAATTGCATGATTATGCTTTCCTAACCTCTAACACTTTACCTAAGTTGAACCTTACAATTACATTGTTGAGCGGGGGTGTAATGGTCCACTTAAGTTCTTTAAGCTATCATCCTACGTTTGAATTAGGTAAGGTATCTAAGTGCATCCCTATCCTAGATACTAATTTGAATTCCTTATTTCATAAAGAAATACAAACCATACTTTATTTATTCTCATGTTCTATCTCCCCATTCTCTCTCCCAAAATCAAAAGGTAGAGAGTTGATGTATTCTAAGGGTCGTAAATTCTTAAAATAGTTATAACAAGAATAAACAAACAACCAATAATGATAAGCAAATCAAACAAACTTAATTCAAAATAACAGTACTCATGTTCTTGGCTTTAACCCCAAAAAGAGGGTTTTTAACCACTCATAGTAATAATCAACATCCAAATAATTGTATGAATAATTAAAACCATAAATAAATCTAAATTAAAGAAGTAAAAACCTAAAAAGAAGCTGTGGTAGCCTCCAACGTTGTTCCAAGGATATAGGGGTTCCAAGATCATTAAAATGTGATTTAACACATTATATTTATAGTAAACAAGTAATAAAGCGAATAGGAATGGGTTTCCACGTCGTTATCCTTCAGATGGGCACTTTATTTCCGCTTTTGATGGCCATCGCATCATGGAATTGAGCCAATCCGGAATTGTCAATTTCTAGAATCTCACTGCAATTTCACCGCGCCGCTTCGCCTCCTTAAACTCTGTTAAAATGTACAAGCGCCATTGAGTAACTATTTTGGGCCTCTTATGAATCTAGTGGTATTTTTCATGTGTCAATTGGCCACTCCTACAGTCCACACGTGCCCAATACATATCAGCGGTCCAAATTGTGTCAATTTTTGTATTGTGCTTTTGTTGAGCCATTTCAAGCCTTTTTGAGTTGTTTCCACTTAATTTGTAGCTTGTATATCCTTCATATATCATCATAATCCATTAAAAAAGCCTCATATAGTATTAAACACAATAATTTAGAGCTCAAAACAATACAACATCCAAGACGGTGAATAAAAAACACGAGCTAAGCATAGGCTAATTTCACTTTAATCTTTAACTCATTGTTTTGACTCTTGGCTTGATCCAATTGACCCTTGAACATTAAAAACAATTTTTTTAAAATATAAATACTTAATAACAACCTTAGGAACTTATTAAAAATGTTAGAACCCTACATGGTAGACTAGACAAACACCTAGTTCAAGCTAGTAACACTAGTTTTCTCGGTTGAACTCTAAATGCTCAAATTGAATCAAAAATCATGTGAAAACACCATTAAACATTGTAAACATATACATGGACACTTAGATGCTAGTTTATATCATTATAAACATATATATCATAAAAATCATCCTCAAAACAAGGCTAAAAAGGCTAGAATAGTAATGCTAGAATGCATAAATACACCCAACATCAGTATGCTCACTTGCTGACATACCATGCTATCCCACTTAACGAATAGAAAATAAAAACCCATATCAGCAAATCATAATTTTAGGTTATTAGTTATCTAAAATTAAGCCTTCTTCGGGTAACGAACTAGCTCCCTTTAAGCTCGGTTTTTTATTCTTTAAAACCATGCTTTATATCTTTACAACATTTGCTACTTTCATGTTAAGGGAAATTCATAATAGGTATCGTCATACCTATACTTGAAATCCATTACGTATTATGTCATAAATCATATCCCTTTTTATAAATGAAGTCATTTAGATGGCCACACCCAATGATTCGAAAATCATCATGAGGACATTCTTAATTTAAATCACATGCAGACGTATACAAAACAATTCTTCTAAAATACATTATCATGTGGTGTCCAACCTTTCTTTGAAACACATGTATATATTTTTATCAACAAAAATAATACTTGTAATTAAGGAGATTTTTTCCTCTCATCATGTCATAAACCATGTCAATTACAACTACAATAAGAAACTTACTTTCATAACACTAGTTCATGCATTTGAAATAATCCACAATATAATTAGACAATATTGTTCATATCAAGAGAGGGAATTCATTGTTCATGCTCTCAATTAAACTTTTCAAAATTGGAAACATACATACTTAAGGGGATATAATTCAATTCTACGAAAAAGAGTTCAAAACAATAAGTATACTTTCACCAAAACAATTCCACGGCATGCTTTTTTGAAACAATCACAAAACCCTTCCTTGTAACATAATTTCAAATCGTTAAAATTGATAACACCATAAAAACTTATGCCCATGGAGTTTTAGGATAGTCTCACATACCTTATGTTTTTTAGTTTGGAGATTGGAACCCTAATCTTGACACTTTTCTTGAAAATCTTGAACATGGAAGGATTAGATTCTTGATTTCTTATTATTGGGGAAGAGATAGGGTTTGCATAAGAGTTAATTGGAGAAGAAAGCTTGAATTCCTTGGAATTTTGGAGAAAAGGATTTTGCTTTTGTTATTTGGGAAAAATGAGGGTTTACGTGTTGTTTTGATGATGAAAAGTGGGCATATAATGCTCTTTTGGGTGTTATAAATCATCCCTTAGACGTTTGAGGTTGAGGGAAAAGGACCAAAATACCCCTTGACCCTTAAGGAGTTGAAAATAGAGGGAGAATGGACCAGGTGGAACCCCTCTTAGCCCATGGGAGTAGATCCCATGGGGCCTCCTCTATCCTGATGCAATAGACCGGACGGCGTGGACATATTGCCTCCACTTACTGCCTCTCACAAAAATGGCTATAACTTTTTGCTCTGGTATTGGATTTAGGTGAAATTAGTATAATTGGAAAGATAATTTAATTATCTACAATTTTATGATTCTTGATATGAAAAATTCCATGAATATCAGAAGTTATACCTATTAAAGTAGACCCTTGTAGAAATGAATACCAAACTTTGGATGAATCAAAGATTCTTAGCTCAACTTTGCTCTAGGTGGTTTCTATGAACATTTTCACTTCAAAAGAATTTCCCACACTAGTATAAATATTATCAAACATGAATTAAAATATTAATCATGGGATTAGAGTTTGTATATGTAGGAACGATAGTTCGATTTCTAGCTTGAAAATATAGGGTGTTACATTATCTCCCCCTTGGGATCATTCTTTCCCAAATAATGGGTAGGATCTTGTTAAAGATCAAAAAGCATAAAGTAAGGAACGTAACCTCATATTGAATATTTTATTTTCCTCAATAGAATATGAAAAGGCATCAAAAGAGCTTCATGAGAACCCCTAGTTAATCATTTACGCACAAAGCGTGAGATGGTAAGGATTGACATAAAGATGACCTTGTACACGATTAATGATCATCACAATATAAGGCATGAGTTTATTTTGTTATAATAGGCCTGATTTACATCTGTACAATCATGAAATAATATTTCACCAAAGATAGGATTTAGAAGCATTCTCTACATTACAAGATACAATGAATAGACCTAAAACTTAGAGACATTACTCAACCATGCCCGAAACAATAAATAATATACTTCATTATTTCCAACTTACAATTCTCCCATAAAGTATATAACTACAAGAGTTTGGGTCCCACTACATAGTACTTCCATGTTGAAGCCTAACCCAAAGTTAAAAGGATGCTAACTTAAACTACGCGACACTTTACTCTACATCACATTGAGAAATCACCTAACCTCATCACTATTACCCAACAATGTCAAGTATTAATTCAAAGAGTAACAACCATATGCCTCATTGGTTTTTATTTTCATTAATCACAACCTTCAAGTCTTTCATTATTAAAACCACTTAATGGCTCTCTCCACTAAGACTAGCAAATTCAATCACTGTCACAATGATTTTTTTCACATATCTCCTTCCTAACTATTTCACATAATAAAAGTTCATCTCCTTGTTTCCCCCTTCACCTATAACCTTATCTAAAGAAATCACATCAAAATTTTCATATTCAATAACATATACTACCTCTACCCAAAACATTATTATACTTCCACAACCACCATTATACTAACATACGAAGGGCCATTGAGGGACCCAAGCATAAACTTCATAAATAAGAGTAACTCTATCAGACTATAACTTATACTTATTACAGTACTCAAGGAGAGATATGACGTGAAGATACGACATAATAGACACCCCTAAATTTTCTATACTTACCAGCGTTTGATGATCTTGAGAAAGATTTGTGGGATGTTGAGTTTATCAAGATAGGAGCTACCATTCCTCCTGAGTTCCCTCAATGGGTGAAGTTTAATATTACCCGTTTCTTATTCTAAAGGGTGTGTTTTTTGGTTTGCCAACTGATGACGCGAACATGCACATTATGTATTTTGTTGGAATTTTCACTTCATATAATTTACCTAGGGTGAGTCAAGAATCTTTAAGACGTAGGTTTTCCCATTCTCTCTTATTGGTGAAGTGATATTATGGTTAGGGAAACTACCTCGATGGTTCATTACAACTTAGAATGAGTTGCAAAAATAGTTCTTGGATCATTTCTTCCCACCTTCTAGAAGGCTGTAGTTGAAGGATAAAATTTATAATTTCACAAAATTTCATTTTGAGGCATTGTATAAGACATAGTTGAGGTTTAGGAAGGAGATGATTACTGTGTCCAATCATTAAATTTCAAGGAGAAATTTTCTTAAAATATTCTATAGAGCTGTGACACCCTATGTACTTGAACCCTAGGCCCCCAAGTGATTACCTCACATTATGAATTATGAAGTAGGACTCGTTATATGAATTGTAAGATTGCCTAGGAGTTCTGCCTTAATAACAAGTCTTCACCATGAATCATGATGATTTAACGAGTTGTGATGAGTGAATCATGATCATAATATTCAGGTACCTGGTTTTTTAGTCCTCAGGTAATGACTCATGGTTAGTCATCATGAGTTGTTACCTGAGTCATGACGGCTTGGCCAAAAATTTCTTGCATATTTTAATTAAGGTGATTTTGGTCTTTTCCCCCTTTAGACTTTACCCACGACTTAAAAACACATAAGGGTCCTCATTATCTTTAGTTAATCAAATCAAATACCTTACTCCTCTCTATTTTAATTCCCAAAGTAAGAACACTAGGGTTTTACAAAGAATTCAACACCTAGGCTCCAATCTTTGAATCTCCTTAAATTTCTTGGGTATTTCAGGAGTGTCTCTCATCTTTAACTTGAGTTTTATACTACAGAATATGTTTTAGTCATTTTCATGTGATTTAATTGTTAGGTTTGAAATTGGGTTGAGGGATTTTGATGATTATCACTTGAATTACATTTCCCATTGTTTAAATGTCTCATGTATACTTGAATTGATATTTTTGGGATGAATGGCTGCATTATTATGAAATTTAGAATGGTGAACTTAGGTTTTCCTAAATTGATAGATTTTTACTTGATTAATGGCATTAACCTTAACCCATCTGTATGATTATTATTTTAAATATGAAATTTGCATATATAAATTACTTTTGAAACTATTTCATCACATTAATAGATAAATGGATAAAAATAGATTTGAAAGGCCTTATGGGCCATGGTTTTGGATTTCTTAAAGGAACTTGGGAGTCAATTAGTTAATTGTAATGGATTTGTAGGATTATATAGGCTTGCAAGCATAATTGGTGTGATGATACCAAGTGGTAAATGATTTAAATTAAGACTCCTTGGTTTATGATTGGGATTATGAGAAAATGGTTTTAATTTGGGCTTAAAGGGAGTTGTGTAGCTCACCGTAAAGGTAAAAGGCCTAGGGGGACCAATATTAGAAACCATATTTGCAGTGTGAGATACTATATGACTATGTGCTTGGTTCACACATTATATTTTAGGAATGGCTGTAGCCTTGGTATCTCTGGCTCTCCTTGAGATTTCCTCAGTTCATATGGCTAACATGCAGTGGGGCCTTTTCATTAGGGAGAGCTAAACCCAGATAGCTCATGGGTGTCCTTAGGATGGATGAGCTACACAGTCCAGGTTAATATTTTATAATTTTATGTTCATGACCTTTGCCGCTACGCTAATACCCTATATATGTATATATATATATATATATATGAATTTATGTGCATAATATTTTGATTGGTTTTTGAATGGCATTACTTTATAATTTTTCCTGAGTTACATGCCTGTGCTTATCCTATTGATCGTCCCTGGATGCTACATCATTTTATAATGTAGGGTCCTAGGGTTTTTTTGTTTCTTCTATGTAGTGTTAGGTGGTGCGTGGTGAGACTCCATCTTTTGGAAAGCCTTGCTATTTCATTAGTTTTTTTTATTTCAAATTTTGGGAATTGTGAATTCTCTTTTATCATGGTGAGGGGAATTTCCCAACCTAGTTTGGTATTCTAGTTTAGAAGCTTTCATGGACAAGTGTGGGTTTGATGGTTATTTTGATTCTTAGAATTTACATTTGGTTTACCTATTTTTTATATTACTATTTGGTTGGCTTTTGGTGTATTAGTTTATTTTGTTCTTGATGTTAGGATAAGGGGGTAGATTCTGCCTCACGGTGGTCTTGAGATACCCATCACGACTAAGCCCTGGTTTGGGTTGTGAGAAGCTTGGTATCATAGCACTATTCAGGGTCATTGGGTGTCTACCAAGCCATGTCGAGTAGAGTCCCTTTTATGGGTATTTAGTGAACTACACTTATATGGGCGAGGATATGAGGAATTTAGGAATATTTCCCTTTCTTGTGTGTATTTTAGGCTGTATTGTTTTGTGTCATGAAACTTCTCTAACTCCTGGCCTACTCGCATTTCAGATCATGCCTCTTGAAAATCTAATAGTAATAAAAATTATGCTGGACCCTCTGTCCTACCTGAGAAAATATGGTGCGAACTCGACTTGCTTATGCAGTGCAGACCCGATCTAGGGTCCCTGCTCCTAACTGTACCTCTCCACGTAGGGTTCTATTGGTCCCTACTAGTCCTCCTCAATCTCTCCAAGCTAGTGATACTCAGGACTAGATGCCTCAGGGATATATCTCTAATATGGAGTTTCATCAGTCCATTTATATTATTTCTTAGCTGATGGCCTCACAGTCTCATTAATGAAATTGTGTTGCTTCTATTTCTCATTTATTTAAGGTCACTCGGGTTGATGAGTTCCCCAACTTTTACAAGCTCTAAGGTTAATAAGGATCCTTAGGGGTTTATTGATGAGACAAATAAGATTTTTAAGGTAATGTATACTATAGATTTAGAGGGTATGAAGGCTGCTTTCTATCTATTAAAAGATATAGTGTACTAGTGGTATGAGGAGTAGGAGCAATCAAAAGGTAATAATGTTAAGCCAGCGGTGTGGGATGAGTTTTTAGATGCCTTTCTTGATCACTTCTTTCCTCAAGAGTTAAGGAAAGCAAGGCAAAAGAGTTTGTGAACTTGAAGTAAGGTAAGATGAGTGTTAAGGAGTATGGTCTAAAGTTCTAGTAGTTGTCTCATTATGGTTCAAATTTGGTGTGTAACATGAGATACAAGATGATGAAGTTTGCTTTTAGGTTGTCCCGTGACTTGGTATTGGAGTGTAAGGCTACGATGTTGAATAATGATATGGATATTGTAAGGATAGTGGTTTATATAAAGCAGGTAGAGAAAGAGAAAAAGAAGCAGGTAAAGATAAGAGAGTGGAAAAACAAGTAGTTTAGGTATTTAGAGTAGGGTGCAGGTCAACAGAATAGCAGGAGAGATGGTAGGTAGTAGACCAAGAAGAAAAATTGAAAAAGTTCTAATTCATATTTGAAAACTAGTTCTCTAAATCCTAAGTCATCTGGTGATCATTATTTTTAGACTAGCAGTGTTCCTAAGCCACAGGGTGCCCAGTCTCAGGCTAGTGAAGCTTAGTTAGCACCACCTTATCATCCTTAAAGTTCTTGTGGGTAGCTCCACTATGGTTATCATAAGGAGGGGAGAAATTTGTGCTTTAATTATGGTCAACTTGGTCATATATAGTGAGATTGTCCCTTAGCCAAAGTTTAAACTAGAGCTAATAAGGTTTTGTTGCCTTTTCTTTGGATTCAGAACCTAAGAGTGCCACTCAAGTATTGACATTGGCTGGAATTACCTTTATGCACTTGCTACTCTTTAAGAATCTGAAGCATTCGTTGACATTGTCTCTGGTATGTTACAAATCTTTTCACATGATGTTTACTGTTTACTTGATCTGGGTTCTACCCTATCATATGTTACCCTTTATATGGCTGTGCACTTTGGATTTGGTCAGGGAAATATTTCTAAACCTATTCCCATGTCTACTCCAATGGGTGATTCTATAGTTGTTAGAAAATCTATAGGGGTTATGTAGTGTCCATCTTTCATAAAAAGACGTTGGTCGATTTGATAGAGCTTGATATAGTGGATTTTTATGTAATCATGCAGATTGATCGGCTCCATTCATGCTATGATTCTTTGGATTGTCAAACCCAAAAGGACAATTTTCACTTTCCTAATGAACTGACAGTAGAATGGTAAGAGAGTTCCTTATTATCCAAAGAGAGTTTTATTTTCTATCTTAGAGCACATGAAATAATTTTTAAAGGGTGTCTGTATCATCTAGTTTAGGTTAAGAATTCTAACTATGAAGGTCTTTCTTTTTATTATTTCTTTATGGTTAATAAGATTTTGAAGTATTTTTTGATGATCTTCCTGGAATTTCTCCTGATAGGGAAATAGATTTTGAGATTAATCTTCTACTAGATACCCATCCCATTTTCATTCCTCCTTATAGGATGGATCCAGCTGAACTAAAGGAACTTAAAGAACAGTTAAGGAATCTTCTTGATAAAGGGTTCATTCGTTCTAGTGTTTCTCCGCGGGTGCTCTTATAATTTTTATGTGAAAGAAAGACAAGTCTCTTCAGATGTGTATAGACTATTGCTAGTGAAATAAGGTGACGGTGAAAAATAAATACCCTCTCCCTAGGGTTGATGACTTTTTCAGTCAAGTTCATTATGCTAGATATTTCTCTAAGATTAATCTCTGTTCGAGCTATCATCATCTGAAAATTAGGGGGCTATATATTCCAAGACTGCTTTTCAAACTCAGTATGGCCATTATGAGTTCCTGGTTATGTCTTTGGATTGACTAATTCTCTGAATGCTTTTATGGATCTTATGAATCAGGTGTTTAAATAGTTCCCAAATTTATTTGTTATAGTCATTATTGATGACATCTTAGTGCACTCAAAGAGTGAAGAGGATCATGCCGATCACGTTCGAATTGTGTTGCAGACTCTTAAGGACCAAAAATTATATGTAAAGTTTTCTAAGTGTGAATTTTGGTTAAGTGCTGTGACCTTTCTTGGGCATGTTGTTTCTAGTGAGGGGATAAAGGTAAATCTACAAAATGTTGAGGTAACTAAGAAATGGATTAGACCCACAATACTAACTGACATTATGTGATTCTTGGGCTTGGCTAGGTATTATAGGAGGTTTGTTGAGAGTTTCTCTTCTATTGCTGCTCCATTGATAAAGCCGACTCTGAAAAAGATTAAGTTTTTATGGTCTGCTTTTTGTGATGGTTGTTTTAATAAGTTGAAGGATAAGCTAACTTCTATGCCAATTTTTACCCTGACCGAGGGAATTGAGGGGTTTGTTGTGTACTGTAAAGCATCCTATGTGGGATTGGGTTTTATTTTGATTCAACATAGTAAGTTTGTTTCCTATGCTTCCAGACAACTTAAGGTTCATGAGAGAAATTACCCAAATCACGACTTAGAGTTGGTAGCTGTGGTTTTTGCTTTGAAGATCTGGTGCCATTATCTGAATGGGTTACATATGGATATTTATTCAAACCATAAAAGCTTTCAATATGTGTTTACACAGAATTAATTGAATCTTAGGAAGAGGGAATGAATTGAATTACTTAAAGATTATTACATGAGTCTTTACTATCATCCAGGTAAAGCTAATGCGGTTACTGATGCTCTAAGCAGTTTGTCCATGGGAATCTTATCTCATGTGGTTGAGGGGGAAAGAGGTATGGTGAAGGATATTCATAGGTTGGTTTATTTGGGAGTTCATCCCTTGGAGTATGATGACAGAGGAGTGATTATTCAAGAAGTGGTTAGATTATCTCTTGATGCTGAGGTTAAGAAGAAACAAGCTTCGAATCCTATACTTATGTAGATTAAGGATTATGTGGGTCAGCAGAAGGTTATGACATTCGATATTGGGGGAGATGGCATCATGAGGTATCAAGGAAGATTGTGTGTTTCTAACATAGATGGGCTGTGGGGAAGAATTTTTACTAAGTCTCATGAGTCTAAATATACAGTTAATCTGAGTTCTACTAAGAAGTACCGTGACTTGAAGGAAATCTATTAGTGGAACAATATGAGGAAAAATATGGAAAATTTTATTGCTAAGTGTATGGTTTGTCAGCAAGTCAAGGTAGAGCATTTAAGGCCTCGTGGAATGTCTCAGGAGATAAAGTCAACCATATAGAAGTGGGAGATAAATCATATGGATTTCATTATGGGACTTCAATAGTATCACAATCAGTATAATCCTATTTAGGTCATTGTGGATAGAATGACTATGTCTGCTCACTTCTTGTCTGTGAAGACTAACTACTAGGAGAATATTATGCTAAGTTATTCATTCAAGTGATAGTTAAGTTGTATAGAGCATCGATGTCCATCATTTCAGATTGAGTTATGCAGTTTTCTTCTCTCTTTTGGCGCTTATTTGAGAAATGTTCTAGGACTCTGGTGAACCTGAGCATCATTTTTCTCTCTCAAAGAATAGGTAAGAGGAGCGTACTATTTAGACTTTGGAGGATATGCTAAGGGCCAGTGTAATTGATTTTAAGGGGAGTTAGGTTGATCATTTACCTCTTATTGAGTTTGCATACAATAATACTTACCACTCTAACATTCAAATGGTTCCTTTCGAGGCTCTCTGTGGTAGGAGGCGTAGATCTCCTATTCAATGGTTTAAAGTTGGTTAGACTAGATTGTTTGGTCTGGAATTATGAATTCTTAGAGTCACTAAAAGTCTTACACAGATGTGGTATGGAGGGAGTTAGAGTTTGAGGTTGCGATTGGGTGTTCTTGAAAATATCTCCTATGAAAGGAGTCATGAGGTTTGGGATGAAGGGGAAGCTCAGTCCCCATTACACTAGTCCATATAAGAATCTATAAAGAATTGGAAATGTCTCTTATGAGTTAAATTTGCCAGCGAACTTAGCTTTGATTATCTTGTACTTTATGTGTCTATGTTGAAAAAGTGTTCAGGTTACCCTTCTTTGATAGTGAATATTAAGGATGTTGGTGAGATATATTCTTTATCTTATGAGGAAGTCCTAATTGAGATATTGGATAGGCAGGCTCACAGATTGAGGACTAAGGATATAGCTTCGGTAAAGGTTCTTTGGAGGAATCAAAAGGTGGAAGAAGCTACATGGGAAGCTGAAGAAGATATGAAGGTCAAGTATCCATTCTTGTGTCAAACTTTGATGAAAATGCTTGAGGTATGAGTTTTATTTTCCCTCTTATCACATTCCTATATTTTCTTGGAAATCTAGTTATGTTCTCTCTATTATCATGCTAAGGATGCCCTAACTTCTCATTCAGGGATGAATAATCCTGGGGGGTTAATGTGACACCCCAGGTACTTGAATCCTAGCCCTCACGTGATAAACTATTGAACTGGCAGATTTATGAAGTAAAGTCAAACAATATCAGGACAATAACTCAAGTAATGAGTCGTTGCCTCATGCAACAAGTTGTGAGGTGGGACTCATTGTTCGAATAGTAGGGTTTCCTAGGAGTTTTGCCTTGATCACGAGTCTTTACCATGATTTTTGATGATTGATAATGAGTCATGATGAACGACTTGTGATCATAACTGTGAGGTACCAATTTTTGGTCCTCAAGTAATGAGTCCAGGTAATGACTCATGGTCAGTCGTCATTTGTCATTAACTGAGTAGTGAAGTTTGGGCCTAAAATTTCCTGCACATTTTAATTAAGGTCATTTTGGTATTTTCCTCCCTTTACAGTTAATCCATGACTTAAAAACACATAAGGATCCTCATTATCTTCAGTTAATAAAATAAAAACATTACTCCTCTTTAACTCCCAAAGTAAGAACACTAGTGTTTTACAAAGGATTTAGCACCTAGGCTCCAATCTTCAGATTTTCTTCAATTTCTTGGGTATTTTAAGGCATGTCTCTCATCATTAACTTGATTTTATACTATTGTATAAGTTTTAGTCATTGTTCATGTGATTTAATTATTGGATTTGAAATTGGGTTGAGAACTTTTTTGATTATAACTTGAATTATATTTCCCATGGTTTAAATGTCTTATGTATACATAAATTGATGATTTTTAGGACGAAATGGATGCATTATTGTGGAATTTGTAATGAGGAACATGAGTTTCCCCAAATTGATAGATTTTGGCTTGGTAATGACATTAACCTCAACCGACCTGCATGATTTTTGTTGTAAATGTGGAATTTGCATAATTTAACTCACTTTTGAAACAATTGCATCATATTAGTGGACAAATAGATAAAAATGAATTTAAAAGGCCTTAATTTTAGATTTTTAAAGAAATTTGGGAGTCAAATGGTTAATTGGAATAGATTGACATGATTATAAAAGCTTACAAGCATAATTGGTATGATGATAGTAAGTGGTAAATTCCTTAAAATAAGACTCATTGGTTTATAGTTGGGATTATATGTTAAATGTTTTTAATTTAGGCTTAAATAGGGTTGTGTAGCTCATTATGAAGGTGGAGGTCCCACGGGGACCACTACTGGAAATCACGGTTGCCCTTGTAAAGATCTATTTGACTGTGTTCTTGGTTCACACATTATATTTTTTGGGATGGTTGGAGCCTTGATGTCTCTGGCTCTCCTTCAGATTTCCCTAATTTATGCCTCTAACACTTTCTAGGGACTTTCAGCAGGGGAGCTAAACTTATATAGCCTGTAGGTGACTTTAGGATGGATAGAGCTACACAGGCTATGTTCATATTTTATAATCTCATGTTCATGACCTTTTTCCTATGTCGGTATCCTATATATATATATTTATATAAACGTGTGTTCATGTTTTTTTGATTGGTTTTAGAATAGAATTACTTTATCTCATTATCTAAGTTATATACCAGTACTTATTCAACTAACAATTCCTGGATAATGTATCATTTCATGATTTAGGGTCCTAGAGTTTTTCTATTTCTCCTGTACAGCATTCTGTGGTGTGGTGCATTGGTCGAGTTGCTGTGGAGTGGTGAGCCTCCATCTTTCAAAAATCCTTGCCATTTTGTTAGGTTTATTTTCATATTTTGGGATTGTGAACTCTCTTTCTTCATGGTTGAGGGAATGTCCCAACCTAGTTTGGTATTCTTGTTCAGAGGCTATTGTGGACAAGTGTGCGTTGGATTGTAGTTTTGATTCTTAGAATTTATATTTGGTTTACCTATTCTTCCTATTACTATTTGGTTGGCTTCCACTGTATTCTTTTATTGTGCTCTGGATGCTAGACCAAGGAGGTGGTCTCTAGCTCATGGTGGGCTTGAGATACCCTTCACGACTTGGACCTAGTTTTGGTTATGATAAGAGCCCTGAATACAAAAATTAATGTTATTGCTGAAATTATTAATGGTAGGGCTTTTATAAGCTTCATTAAGAGCTAGCTATAGAAATCTTAGACATTGTGTCTAACCCATGGAATACTTAGAAGGTTATAAAAAGAGCCAATACTTATTCTATTGGTGCTTTTAGTGAGTAGAGTGCCCTAGATAATACAGTGGCTCAAGAGGTTGCACAATTGAGGACAAAGATTATGTTACTTACAAGGAGTTTACAACTGTGAATGTTGAGAACAAGAATGTAGTAGGCACGCGAGGTAAGTGGGCTAAACATAACGAGTCTAACTTTGAGGTAGAGGCTAAGTATCTAGATAGAGAGATAGTGGGTTTTCGAACAAAGGGCCAAGGGGCCAATCACGACTCTTGGAACTTGAGGAAAGGGAATCAACATTGGAACTATTATGGGGACAAGTATAAGGATCAAAGCAAAGAGAGATGGTGATTAGAGGAAAAAATAACTATAAGAAAAGGGTGGTGTGTATGTTCTACTAGGGAACCATGATATTTATTCGAGGATTGAAGGTGTTCTTGTGAGACTGGTTAAGGGCTTAGAGAGTCAAGAGGGTTGCCTTAAAAAGATTATGGAACATATTTTAGGATTCAACCAGAAGGTAGAATTGCATTCTACTGTGATTAAGTAGATATAACACCAATTTAGCCAACCGAGCACTCTTCTAAGTAACATTGTTCAAAATCCAAAGAGTGATAGTCAATATTTATCCATCACCACTCAGAGTGGTAAGGATACTATTAATCCTTCTATGCCAGCAGTTGATGAGGTGAGGAATGACACTATTGATCTTGATGACGCACCCTAAGCTAAAATTGAGAAGTTAGTGACTGATGCTGTGACGTTATAGAAATTGATGGGTGTAGATAAAAGAGTTGAAACTGATAAAGAAAAGAGTAAGGAGGTTTAACAAATTTTAAAGACCATTCCATGACTTCCCCCACCTTTTCTTCAAAGGTTGAAGAAGAAGCAAGAGAAGGAAAATATTAGATTCATGTCTATGCTGAAGGAGTTATATGTGAATATCCCTCTTGTAGAAGCATTGGAACAGATGCCTAGTTATACAAAGTTCGTGAAGGACTAAGTGAGAAAGAAGCGGATGGTGAGTTTTGATCCAGTTGATAATATGAACCATTGTAGTGCTATTGATTTCTGGTCTTTAGCCGAGAAAAAAGAGGACCAAGGAGCTTTCACTATTCCTTGCACTATTGGGTCTCTGAATTTCAGACGAGCATTATGTTACGTGGGAGGTAGCATACTGATGGAGCTACTCGTGTATAAATATTTGGGGTTGGGGACACCTAAACTGATGTCGAGTATCCTTCTTCCATCCACCAGTCGATGCGTTGCTTCTGCCTGAGGCATTTATGGCCTTTCAAGATTCTTTTCAGTGATATGGTGAAGTAACTTTTCCTATTTGGCAAATCTTTGCATTCCTATTGGGGAACTTTCATCCATATGCTTTTTATAGCATTGGTGACTAAATATCTCATGATTTTATATGGTAGTTAATATTCGTTTGTTACTTGTTGGACCTCATCCCTGTGGGGATGATAGTCAGTGTAGTTCCACTTTCCCTAACCTTTTGCTAAATTTCTTTTATAATGCATCAGTTATACTGGAAGATAAAGTGCTGTGCATCATAGTATCATCTTTTAAGAAGAGTATTGATATGGGAAATTTCTAGAGGGTTAAATCTTGGACGTCATGGTCAGTGATTCCTACTAGACAATGTAGCATGAAAATTAGTGCATCATAAAAATCCTTGAAGCATAGAACCTAATATTATCATGGCTTGAACCACATCATAAACCTTTTTAGAGCTGGTTGGATTCGATTGAAATGCTTGAGAGAATCACACTTGAAGTCTATGAGAATATAATACTAGTGACATAATTACTAGAATAACCATAGGAGTTCTTGTGGGATGTTATTGGCTAGTGCTATGAACATATGACCAAATGGATATTTTGGGTCACTCCAAATGGCTTTAGGATGTATCTACAATATTTTGTGAATATTTTAATCTCATATAAAATTTTTCTTTGTCGAAGGATAGATGGATGAAAGGGATCTATATACTGATTGAATAGATCAAGAGGGCAATCTACTATTCCAGAAAATAAAATTCCTAATGTGTTGAGCATTAGGGTCTAACTAGCTAGTATTTATTGCCTTCTACTATACTGGATATCAGGCAGAGATCATATGCATAGATGTATCCTGATTCATCATATACATCTTTGGAGAAGAAGGTGTCCTTCCTTGGATCTTCTTCCAGCGAGAAGACCGATTCAAGGTCGTCCTTTTTTTTTGGGGTAAATACCTGTGTTATTGGCTATTTATTCAAAGAAGTGGACTGATTCCTTTGACTTTGTTTTTGTCTTGAGGATAGTTTCTCGCTGAGTGACAATGATTTTTGTAGATGAAGCAAATGAACTCCTTTTTGTTATTCATTCGGATTCTTCCTCAGAAGTACATGGTTCGCCTGATCCGCCTTGATCATGTTGTATGGAGAACTAGGAAGTTTAAACCTCCTAAATATCAGCTAGTTCTTAGACCTTACTTGATAACTTGAGTAGGTACAGTTGGGTTTGGTTATAAGATTACTTTTGGTATATACCTGATCAAGAGATGAGTTGGTCTGGATGATCTACTTTAGTATAGATCTCTTTGTGCATATGCTATCCAAGGCTTGGAGGATAGCCTGCCTGATATAGCCTGCATCTTTGTAGAAGAATTCTTAAAGAATCTTGATGTTGAAGTTAAAGTCTTGAGATGTTAAGATAAGTGTTCTTATCCACGATCTCAAGCGTATTCCACTATTCTTTGAGAATTTTGGGGAATTTGGAGGTGTACTCTGATATTATCATGTATTTTCTTTCTTTAGCTAGATTCTTTGCTATGTAGACGTCTTGGACTTATTAAGGACAAGGTGAAACCTTAATACTATTTAGAGTGAAAGTATGTAATCCAGTTGTAATGGTTTTCTTTTCTATTGTGTCTAGATCTAGGACCGAATGATCGGTTATCCCTTCTTCATCGTCGACTACTTTAGAGATTTTTAGCTCTTTGAAATGGTTCATAATTATAGGTGGATATTCTTTCTCAGGATATTTGACTGAAGATTCAAAATCATCTTTGACATATGTTTTATCTTCGGTTGATGAGTCTTTAATATCTCATAGATATTTATCAGCAACAAAGCTATCACCAATTTCAAAGCATACATCCATATGATCAGTATCGGTTAAGTGTTCTTAGTCCTTCTCAGGGTCAAATACATAGAAGTCATTGATGGCTTTCAAATATTCCTTTCCAAGGTCATCATTAAGAGATTGCTGAGGAATGAAACTTCCAATTTCCATAATATAAAGCTTTGGGACAACCTAATATGGTATGACCGAGTCGTCATATAGAGCCCCATCTCCTGCTGGGTGCTGGATAGCTATCTTTTCTACTGAGAGTTGAATTAACCTTATGGAACTTTAGTATTTAGGACATTCTCTTTCAAAGTGTCCCTTATCATCATAGATAAAGCATTCGTCCTTGCTTGAATTTCTATTTCTGGAGGATCTGGTGCTTTTGCTGATTATAGGTTCATCATCCTGATGGTTTATGCTTTTTCGATAATTGGTACTGCATGTACCTCTTGTACCTTTCTTGGTATTTTGAGAGCTAGGATGACCTATCTGTCCTAGATGCTAGATCGTCAGGTGTCACATTAGTGTTGATAGATTTTAGTCATTCAACTGATATAGTATTATTTGATAAATAGATTTTATACTTCTCAAGAGGATTAAGAGGATGGGATTCTATATGGGAAGATTACTCTTTTGATATTGGGTCATTATTTTTTGGGATAGTGGGATGTGGTAAAGTTGATTCATAGTAATCAAGTTGGTAGTTTTGTCGTCATTTTTAAGAAGACAGTGTTTCAAAGAGACCCATTATTAATTGCTAAATCCCTGGTTAGGTATTTGAAATGGATCACCAAAAGTGGTGTGATTTGGATTCGAGGAAAGCAATTCAGCTTTTGCGACATCACAACTTGAGATCATCATGTTTGCTTGATCAACTAACTATTTGTTCATGTCATGTCATTTCTTCTTTGTGGTGTAGCTTTGGGCTATTCTCTGAATAAGAGAAATATCTGTCGTGATGTTAATCCCAAGGTTGTCATCAGATATTGGGATGGAAACAGATGTTGGTGGGCTGATAAGGTATTGGCTCTAATGTTGTCAGGGAGATATTTGTGGTGGTATAGAAAATAATGATGGATTTGGCCTGAAGTTTTGAGTTAGTTGTTCTTAGAGGATCTCATACTCTAGGTGTTGGATTAAGGATTTCAGGGAAATGATCTCTTTTTGTTGTTGGCTGAAGAAGTGAGATAGTGAGGTGACTAGTGGACTTGTATCATATTGTAGTGTTTTGAGTCGATGTTCTAAGACTAGTCGGTGTTCGACAGTATCTTTGTACAAATATAATTATTTCTTATATGACATAAATGGGTTTTTTATTGCTCACCTATGGACTTTATTTCCCTCAACCATCTGCGAAATCAATGTGTACTCCAACAGAACTCAGATATATATGTTTATAGAAGATAAAAGAAAGCAAATTGGAAAGCTATTGTGCAAATCAAGCCAATTTTATTTCATAAACATGGAAAAGACTTAGAAATTTATGTCATGTGGAAAAAGCCGATTTTGTTTCATAACCATCAAATTACTTCAGAGTTCCATGTTGCTCACAACAAGTATACTTGCCTAAGTGTTTTCTTTCCCCCACTACTTCGACCTAAAGGATCAAAGTACCAAAATCTTTGGAAGAAAGGAGCAAGATAGAGAACTTAGCGAACACATATTTTTATTGATAGAGAGAAACTTTACAAGATAGGTTTTTAGGTGGAGAATATAATCCAAGTGGAGAGGCTAATATCTAAGTGGAGAATATCATGATACCCAACTAAAGGCCAATGTTTCCTTTTATAGGAGAAAGAAGCTCTAGATAATCGTAAATACAGATAAGCTTGAAATAAAATATCACACATAGCCCACTATTCTAAAAATAGTAAGGCCCTATCCTATCTTCAAAAAATAGATAATCCCTATCTGGTAATACACTTATATGAGATATTTACAACTTATTTTATTTAAGCTGGGCCCTACTAATATGTGACAGGCCTAATAAAACAAAACTCAAATATGTTGTTGGCATGTGATAGCATGTGCAAATAGGTGACTGAACAACTTGCTGTCAACTTACAAGAAGGTGGTTCAGTGTCTTGTAAGCTCCTTTCCAACAAGTGTATAAGTAGGTGCATAAGCTCCTTACAGGCATCTACCAAGTAGTGAGATAAGTAGCATGTAGGAAAACCCATCTGAGAGGGTAACCCACTTGAGAGGGTTTCGTGGTAAGATTTGGAAAGTAATTTCATGGAGCTGAATTGAATCGTAATTTCTTCAAAATGTCATCCGACATCATCTTTCAGGAAATATTGGATAATGCTAGTGATAAACTCGCATATCTTTCTTCCATCCACCAGTTGACGCCGTGCTTCTATCTGAGGTGGTCTTATCTTTCCAAGCCTCTTTCCAGTAATCTGGTGAAGTAACTATTCCTGTTGGGTGAATATTCGCATTCCTATGGGTAAGCTTTAATCTATATGCTTTTGATGGCATTGGTGACTGTATCTCTCATGATCTCATTTGGAGGTTAATATTATTTTGTTATTGGTCAGACCTCATTCAAATGGGGATGATCATCGATGTAGTTCCACTTTTCTCATTCCTTGGGCCAAATTTCTTTTGGAATGCTCCTGTTCTATTGAAAGAAAAAGTTTTGTGCTTCATAGTATTTATCTTCCAAGGAGAGTATTGATACAAAAAATTTCCAGAGTAGTGAAATTTTTGGCTGAGCTTGGGCATTATGGTTGATCATACTTAACTTACTCCATGATTTATGGCAAGGCAATCATTGTCAAATATAATAACCGAACTTGAGTTGGGGTCGAATCCTTGAGGAGTGGAATTAGTATTCAAATCCTATGGTTGTTGAGAGCTACTAAATGATTACCTATAATGTAGACATAAAGTAAAACACGAATTTAAAATTGGGGGGACGGTATGGTTTGGAAGTTTATTTCAAATAAATTACTTGAACTACCAAATTAGAACAACAATTGTAGATAAACTTTTAATAGGAGAAGAGTCTTGGGATTATGACTTCATAGGGGAAAATAGTGCATGGGTTCATATAATCAAATGCAAATTCTAGTTGATGACTACATTTATAGTCTGGGTTAGGGGTTTTGATGCTAGTTTTTCAACAAAACATCAAAAATATAAGCCATAGTTCCTTTTGGATATGTCATGGGTGTGGCAAACAAATCCACCCAAGTCCACAATTAGACATCCCTATTTCTAGGAAAATGCCCAATATATAGCAAATTCATAATCCAACCTTATTTCTAAGACAATGTAAAGGAATAAGCTACTATCAAATTAATCTTCAGCCCATGACCAGCCGAAAGGGAAAAAGGTCATTTTTTTCATTCACAACTACCGTAATGCCACCTTTTTTTTGAAACACATTGCACCGAGCTTACCATGTGCTATTAGAGATTGCATATATGACTTCCGCATTAAGCCATTTTGTAATTTATTTCTTCACCACCTCTTTCATGGTTTGATTTAGCCTCCTTTGATGTTCCACACCTATCACATGATCTTGTTCTAGTTTGATCTTATGGTAACAAATGCTGGGGGCTATGTCTATGATATCAACACTTGTCCATCTGATGTCTCGAATAAACTTTTTCACTAGCAACTTCAAAACTTCCATTTGGTAAGGCTCGAGATCACATGCAATGATAAAAGTCAAAGAGTCTCCATCCCCTAAGGGAACATATTAAAGGTGGGGCGACAATGGCTTCAATTCAATTTGAGGTGGCTCAAGAATCGATGGCTTTGCGCATGGAATCTCATGGTTCTTAAGATCAAGGTCCAACTTTACCAGGTTCTTGGTAAAAGACCCAAGTCCCGTTAAAGATGCAACAATTTTATTGAACTTTTCAAATTCATCTCTTTCACATTTTTATAAGACTCCTATCAATAGATCATCCACCAAACTCACATCGACATAATTCATCGCCGCACCATCAATGGCATCAATGACCAAATTACTTGAAAGTCCATTGGTTATTTCATGTACATGCATACATTGAAAGAAACTTTTTCACTATTCAGGAAAAACTTTATCTCCTTGCATTCTACATCTACCAATGCTCTTCCGGTGGCTAAAAATAGCCTTTTGAGAATAATAGGGATTTTATGGTCTAAAGCATAATCAAGGATCACGAAGTCGGCCAGAAAGATAAACCGATTAACTTTAACTAGCATATCTTGAAGTATCCCCATAGGTTTCTTGAGGGATTGGTAAACCATAAGCTATCTCATCCTGGTAGGCTGCGATTTCCCCAATCATATCTTTTGAAATATGGAATATGGCATTAAATTTAAACTTGCCCCGAGGCTACACAAGGTATTTGCAAACTTGAACATTCCGATGTTGCGTGGGATTATGAAAGCACTGAGGTCTTTCTTCTTTTTTTCCATCATACTTGACATAATTGTACTACTACGATGAGTTAATTCTATTGTCTCATTCATCACAAGACGCTTTTGGATACCGATTTCTTCATAGATTTAGCATACCCCAACATCTCTTGCAAGGCTTCTATCAAAGGAATATTGATGAAAAGATTTCTAAGTTTATTAGGAAACTTCTCGAACTTGGAATTTTCCCCTTTTTTCTTGAACTATTAAGGAAAAGGGGGAGGGATTGTGATTGGTGGCATGGAGACAATTTGACATTCTTTCATCTTTGTATTTTCAAGGAGAGCCTAATTTGTCTTTAACTCACCATCGTCAGACCTCTTTCTCTTCACATTTATTTTCTTATCATTTTCTCTTTTGTTGGATCATTATCAAGATCTATGCCCTTGCCAAGAGTTTTCCACTTCAAGTGACAGTATCATTTTTTACCATACCATTCAATATCTCTTTATTTTGTCTTTCAATAAGGTGCACTGATATTTGATTCAATTTTACTTCTAATTGTTTGATGGAAGTTAATTGAGTCTCACTTTTTTAATGTAGCTTGGAAAAGTCATTCCTAATTTCCTTCACTATCTTATCTGTCCCCTCGACTCCTACGAAGATTTCGGCCAAAAATATCTTCATTACTACACCCCTCTTTTTCACATTGAGACATGCCCCGGTTCTCATTGTTCCAACTTTGATTCCCACCTTTCATTTGAGAGGTAACATGGAAACCCTCCAACTAATTAGGCAAAAATCTCATCTCATCATCAAGTATCTCTTCTTTCGCATCTTCACATGCCTTAGTATCCCTAGCATCTATAATGTTGCCTTTTTCAATTGAGGCTCCCAACATATGTTTGGTAAGAAGTTCAAGGTATGAAATTACCTTGATCATAGTTGCATCTGTTTCCTTCTCTTGACATCTTCGATCTTAACACACAAAGGATGAGGAGGGAGCCCACACGACCACCTCGGCATTTTTCACGTGCAAAGGTAAACTAGAAACTTGATCTAACATAATTGATGCAACTCCATACGATGATTTAACAAATAATCCACCAGTTGCATTGTCCACTATAACTTTGTTGATTTGGTCCAACGCCCTATATAAATTTGGAGAAACATATTATCTTGTACTTCGTGGTTAGGACATTTTATAAGCTTTTCCTTAAATCTCGCCATGCTTTATACCAATGCTCTACATGGAATTGATAGAAATTTAGGATTTTGTCCCGCAATTGTAGCATTTTTGAAGGTGGGAAGTATTAATCAAAGAAATACTCCATTAGTTTTACCTATGAGGTGATGGACTCATGGAGTAGAGATGTTTTCCATAACACCGCCTTACCCATTAGTGAGAACAGGAAGAGGCACAACTCTATGGATTCTTGTGATATGTGCGCAATGTCGAAAAGAGTACATACTTACACCAAATTATTCAAGCTCAAGTTTGGGTCTCTATGAGCTTGACTCCTTAACAAACTCTTTATATGAAGAAATTGAAGAATCATGACTGTGACATAAATATCCGTTTCTATCAGTAGGGGGATACGGATGGCCCTAGCATGCTTTTCGTCGCCAAGATAATCCATAGTCTCAGAATGTTCATATAATGTGTTATTGATGATTTCCTTTTGACTCATGGTTATTTGGAAGAAATAATGGTTACCGAATGAAAAAATCAAAAACAAAATATAAAGTGAAATATGACACTATGGGTAAACTCAAAGTTACAACACCACATAAGTGAAGACTAAGTTTCACTCCCCTACAACGACGTTATTTTGATCATGTTCAACTTACTCCATGATTTATGGGCAAGGAGATTGTTGTAAAATATAATTATCGAACTTGAGTTGGGGTCGAATCCTTGACGATTCGAATTAGTATACAAATCCTATGGGTGTTTAGAGCTACTAAATGATTACCACAGTGTAGACATAAAGTAAAACATAAATTTAAAATTGGGGGAGGGGTGTTATGGTTTGGAAGATTGTTTAAATGAAACTATTTAACCTACCAAATTAAAGAAACAATTATATATAAACTTTCAACAGGATAAGAGTCTTGGGATTATGACTTCCTAGGGGCAAATAGAGCACGAGTTCATAATAATCAAATGCAAATTCTAGATGATGACTATATGGGTAGGCTAGGTTAGGGTTTTTGATGCTAGTTTTTCAACCAAACATAAAAAATATCACCTATGGATCCTTTCAGATACGTCATGGGTGTGGCAAACAAACCCACCCAAGGCCTCACTTGGACATACCTATTCTAGGAAAATGACAAGACATAGCAAATTCACAATGCACCCTTATTTCTAAAACAATGTAAAGGGATAAGATAATATCTAATTAATATTCACAAATTCTATTCACCCACTCCCCACTTTCAAGGATGACGTCCAATTTGGTGAAATTGGGGATTTTACCCACAGATCCCAACTTAGCAATAAAGTATTTATGAAACCCACCATCATCAACTAAGAATTTAAACTAACTATCAAAACCCACACTGAATTGCACCCTATTCAAACATAATACCAAGTTGAATATTTAGCTACTCATGAAAATAGGAAAAAGAGAATTACCCAAGTTGACATTTAATTCCTCAATTGAAAATAAAGCAATAGTAATTCCAAAATTCCAAGCTGTACCTACACCTAAAAATATCCTTTTTTTGGAATATTTAATAGAAATATTTTTCTCGCACTACTTGGAAGTTTTTCTCTCTATATTCTTCAAAGGTAGTTGGAAGATAATCCAAAAGTGAGGCGATTGTTGCCCTTTGTAGGATTGGATTCAGCTGTGTGAAATAACCAGTCTGCCTTTGGAAGAATCCCTCTCCATGGCGATTGCCATTCATTAACCTTGATCGTGACTCTCACAATTGCATTGGACCAATTACGATTGCCACGAGTTAACCTGGCCTTGACTGGCGACGATCGTGGCCCTTAAACCGCGATCGCAGTAATTGAGGTTGATCCCAGCTCCTGCTTTTCCAGCCTTTATGCACTACTTCTTCCCTTCTTGTTCTCTTTTAATCTCTCTTCACTTTTTTTATTTCCATTACTCACATACCTGGAAAATATGGGAATTAGTGCATTCAAATGACAAATTCATTTCATTAACTCCTTTTAACTACAGTAGTGTATGCAGATTTGAACGTAAATAAGTGGTAAATTTACCACTCATCAACACCCTTAACTTAAGCTTTTGCTTGTACTCAAGCAACTCTACTCAATGAGACTATGCAAATTTAAGCCCATTTATACGGCCAAATGATCATAATTACTTCGGACTTGATTAACACCAACAAGTAGCTATCAAGCATGGGCAAAGCTATTCTCACGACTCCTCTCAACATGAAAAATAATTTCAAAGATGCAAAAGACCTTAAAGAATAATAAATCCAACAATCACCAACTCTATAGAAGTGACCCTCTATCGATCGCGACTCAATTATACTCATTTTCCTAATTTGCGGAAGATGACAATTTCGCCTGCCTTAATTAGTATACATGCCTCCTCATGAAAAGGAAATCCCACAAACCAAATTATCTATTATGAAATAACATATTTAAGTGAAAAACACTCACTCTTAAAAATACTTTCTTAATGTTAACAATTACCATACCATATGCTTGTCCTTATTTTCAATCGCCATTACTATGGATACACTTGGTTGGAGATCTCGAAGGCTTTTTTCATGCCTATAACATAGGTTCGGGAAAGGGTATGATATCATTTAGGAACAAAGTGACTACACCCTCTTTGAACATCTACATCACACTATTCAACCCAGGTTTTGACCATAGACCACTTCATTTGTTTCCAAAATTCCCACATGCCTACTTTCGCTACCTTGATTCACCAATTTCTTTGAAAGCATTATCTTTTTTTGACTATTTTTTTTGAACTCTATGATATTCCTTATTTTGATGATTCCTTTATTTTTCTCATTTTCACTTTCTCTGTTTTCTTAGATTTTTAGGCATCCACTTATAATATCATAGCCCAAGGTCACTTCTTCCAAAACTTACCACCCCCAACTTAGGCATTTGGCCTCATGTTTTGTTTTTTGAGTTCAAGGAGGTTAGGGTTCAAAAGAGGGATAAAATTTAAATGGTTCAAGGCTTGTAATGTAGTTGCAAAAATAAAGGCTTGAAGGCTCAAAATGGGTAACTAAGGATATAATTCTATGTATGGATAGGTTATTTAGGCTAAAGTAGGATCCTATGTTCACAAAGAAGACATAAGATCATTTCACCAACCAAGCATTATCACGATTAGCCTTGAGAGATTAACGAGGTAAGTTTTAGATAACATAAGTATGCATGAGAGTTAAACAACTATGGTCACTGCACATGGCATGCGAACTTTTCAAGGATGATCAACTTTATTTCCTAATCAAGTCAAAAGGAAGTATTTACCATATACTAAAAACTAAAGACTTCACAGTCACAAAAAGAGGTAAAGTATTGTTACAAAATTGTTCACGTCCATGCCCTTGGTTTTCAAAAAAAATTTTGATGGAGGGGGGTATTTACTTCACATTTACACCACATAAATTTGCTATTTATGGTACCAAACCAAGCCGTCGTCTCATATTTTGGCTTTTATGAGGGCAAAGCATATGGCTACTCAGACTTCACCATAAGTATAAGGGCGATTCCAAAACTCCAATGATATGGATACTTAGACTTCTCCTTTATACATGAATCAATAACCCAGTCATGACGGTTTTTCCTTAAGAATGTCGTCACTCAATCCATCAGCAGGAAAGGGTGGTCCAAAGTCAATCAAAAGAAACACAACAATCTCTATGCTTTGGGAGGGACTTTTATATTAAGAGGCCTGAACACAAATGTACCCCACCCCCAACTTAAAAAGTTAAAGTGCCCTCATTGCAACATATAAAAGAAGTAGAAGGCTGAGAAAGGGCTCCCTACAACAGAAAAAAAAATATCTATAGAAATTCACGATTGCGATAGGATGTACCGCGAACATGGGACCTCAATCGAGGCCCATGTACCGTGATCACGATAACTAAGATCGATTTTCCCCTATTTTGCTTTGTTTTTTGCACAGCTGCCAACTTTTTAACTCTATTTCCCCCCTATTTTTTGGACTTCTAACTTGTGTCAAAACACCTGCAAAGCATAAAAAATGCAATAAGTATGTAAAAAATGGGTTGCCTCCCATCAAGCGCCTAATTTAATATTGCGACACTACGCTTCTTTATCAATATTGATGATCTTTTATTGACTCTACCTTGGCCACCCCGGGGCCTCCTACATTGTAGTGTTTTAACCTTTGACCATTTACTATAAAACTCTTTTTCACAAGATCCTTTAATTCGATAGCACCACTAAGTTAAACACTCAAAATCACAAAGAGGCCCAACCACTTAGAACAAAGCTTTCTACAAAAAGCTTCAAACGAGAGTTACAAAGAAGTACACTATCGCCTACAAGAAGTTCTCACCTTAGTATCTTAGTATCATGCTATTTCTTAATTTCTCCTTATATAAAGCAAAACTTTCATAGGCCTTGTGTAAAAAATCCTCTAACTCATGAATTTTAGTGACCCCTTGACTCAGAAGCTTCTTTCCAATTCATATTAAACTTCTTCAATGCCCATAAGGACTTATGCTCAAGCTCGAAGAGCAAGTGAAATGACTTCCCGAGCACCAATTGGTAGGGTTACATACTAATTTGGGTTTTGTAGGCCGTCCTATACGCCCAATGTGCCTCATCAAGCTGCCTTGCCCAAGTAGTTTGGCCTATATTTTTGGTGTTTTCAAGTATAACTTTGATTTCTCGATTAGAAACTTTGACTTAGACGCTTGTTTGGGGATGGTATGGGGTAATAACCTTGTGCTTCACCCTATATTTGTGAAGAAGGGACCAAAATAACTCGGTTACAAAAGTATGAGCCTACATCACTAATGATGGGATGTGGCTTTCAGAATCTTATAAAAATGTATTTCTTTAATTAAAAAGTGACATATTTTCCCTCGTTGTTTGGAAGTTCCAAAACCTCTACCCATTTGGAAACATAATCAACTATCACCAATATATATTTGTTCTCAAAGGAGATTACAAAAGGGCCAATAAAATTAATTCCCCATGCATCAAAAAGTTCTAGTTTAATATTCAGTTTAAGGAGAATTTCATGTCTTCTCGAGATGCCACCTTGAATTTGACATTGATGACATGCTTTTACCCACTCAATGGCATCCCTATGAATGTTGGGCCAAAAATAACCACATTGAAGAACTTTGGCGATGGTTCGAATCCTCTCATGGTGACCATCAAAATGTGAAGAGTGATATGCTTCAGAGATATCCTTCATTTTAACTTCCATAACACAACACCTAATCATACCATCCGCACATTCCTAAAAGAGAAAGGATTCATCCCCAAAATACTTTTTTTTACATAAAATAAGAACCACTTTCTTTGATGATAGCTAAGCTCCTTTAGGAGTACTCCACTCACCACATAATTAGCATAGTCGGCATACCACAGTGCAACTTTCCCTGAGATGGACATGACTTGATCATCAGAAAAAGCATCATCAATCTTAATCTTACCATAATTTTCATGATTATTCTCAAGACGTGAAAGATGGTCGGCCACTTAGTTTTCGTAACCCTTTTAGACTTTTACCTCAAAATCAAACTCTTGCATAAGCAAGATCCATCTAATTAAGCGTGGCTTAGCTTCTCTCTTTGCCATTAGGTATTTAAGGGCCTCATGATCCATGTACCACCACTTTCATGCCCAAAAAATGGGTATAAAAATTTTCAAAAGCATAGACCACAACCAATAGTTCTTGCTCTATAACCGTGTAGTTACGTTAATCATCATTCAAGATCTTTCTCGCATAATAGATCAAATGAAATAACATTTCTTTAAGTTTACCCAACTCCACTCCTAATGCAATTCTTCTTGCATCAGACGTCACTTCAAACAAAGATGACCAATTCGAAGCTACAGTAATGGGAGCCGATATAAGAAACTCCTTAATATATTAAAGGACTTCGAGCATGCATCATCAAAATTGAATTTTGCCTCCTTTAAAGTATTTTGCATATTGAATGAGCTATTTTGGAGAAATCCCTGATAAATCATCAATAGAACCCAGCATGCCCAAGAAATCTTCAAACACTCTTTACGAAAGTAGGGGAGGTAACTTAAAAATTATATCTACCTTAGCTTGATCAACTTGTATACCCTTTCCTGAGATTTTGTGGCCCAAGACAATGCCCTAATTGACTATAAAATGATATTTCTCCCAATTGAGGACAAGGTTATATTCCACACATCTCTCAAGTACTTTGCTTAGATGCTCGAGGCATGAATCAAATAAGTTTCCTACTATCGAAAAATCATCCATCAACACTTCCACAAATCCTCAACCATATTCGCAAAGACTGATAACATACATCATTAGAATATTGCCGATTTATTGCATAAACCAAAGGGAATCCGATTGAATACAAATGTGCCATAGGGGAAAGTGAATATTTTCTTATCTTGGTCTTCCAAGGAAATAAAAATTTGATTATAACCTGAATAACAATCTAGAAAGAAATACCACCCCCGCATGCTAACTTATCTAGAATTTGGTCCATAAAGGTACAGGGATGTGGTCCTTTTCAGTCCAAGAATTCAACTTGCGGTAGTCTATGTATACCCTTCACCCCGTGATCGGTCGAACGGGAACAAGGTTATTTTTTAATTCACAACTACCATAATTCCACTTTTTTTTGAAAGACATTGCATTGGTCTTACCATATGCTATTAAAGATTGGATATATGACTCCTATGTCATACCATTTTGTAATTTATTTCTTCACCACCTATTGGATGGGTTGATTTAGTCTCTTTTGATGTTCCATACTTGGAATATGATCTTGTTCTAGTTTGATCTTAATTGAACAAATATTGGGGGCTATTCCTATGATATCCGCACTTGTCCATCCGATGTATCGAATGAACTTTTTCACTACCAACATCAAAGCTTCCACTTGGTAAGGCTCAAGATAACATGAAATGATGATAATCAAAGTGTCTCCATTCCCTAAGAACATATATTGAAGGTGAGGCGACAACAGATTCAATTCAATTTGAGGTGACTCAAGAATGGATGGCTTTGTGGGTGGACTCTCACTTTTTTTAAGATCAATGTCCAAGTTTATCGGGTTCTTGGTATAAGATCCAAGTCCCTTTAAATATGAAACCACTTTATTGAATGCTTCAAATTCACCTCTTTCACAGTTCCATAAGACCCCTACAAATGGATCATCCACCAAACTCATATCAACATAATTCATCACCTCACTATCGATGGTATCAATCACCAAAATTACTTTCAAGTCCATTGGTTGTTTCATGGACTTGCATACATTAAAAGAAACCTCCTCATCATTGAGGAAAAAATTCATCACGTTGACATCCATCAATGCTCTATTGGTGGCTAAAAAAGGCCTTACGAGAATAATCAAGATTTCATGGTCTAAAGCACAATCAAGGATCACAAAGTCAGCCAGAAAGAAGAATCAGTTGACTTTAACTAGCATATTTTGAAGTATACCCATAGGTTTCTTGATGGATTGGTCGGCCATGAGCTACCTCATCATTGTAAGCTGTGATTTACCCAATCCTATCATTTGAAATATGCCACATAACATTAAATTTACACTCACCCCGAGGTCATACAAGGCATTTGCAAACTTGAACATTGCGATGGTGTACGAGATTGTGAAAGAACCGGGGTATTTCTTTTTTTTCCATCATAATTGATGTATTGCACTACAATTCTGAGTTAATTCTATTATCTCATACTCCACAAGCCACTTTGTGGATACCGCTTCCTTCATATATTTAGCATAAGCCAACATCTCTTACAAGGTTTTTATCAAGGGAATATTGATGAAAAGATTTCTAAATTTATTAAGAAACTTCTTGAACTTGGAATTTTCCACTTTTTTCTTGAACCATTGAGGAAAAGGGAGAGGCATTATGATTGGTGGCATGGAGACAATTTGACATTCTTTTATCTTTGTATTTTCAAGGATAGCCTAATTTGGCTTTAACTCCCCATCATCCGGCCTCTTTCTTTTCATTTTGTTTGCTCATCATTTTCTCTTTCGTTGGGATCATTATTAAGCTCCTTGCCCTTACCAAGATTTTTGCACTTTGAATGACAATATCATTTGTTACATTCCATTCGATATCTCTTTATTTTGTATTTTAATGAGGTGCACTGACATTTGATTCAATTTTGCATCTAATTAATGGATGACGGTTGAATGAGACACAATTGTTTCATGTTGATTGGAGAAGTAATTCCTCATTTACTTTACTATTTTGTCTATCCCCTCGACTCCTATCAAGATTCCGACCAAAAATATCATTATTAATACACCCCTACTTTTCGCATTGAGATAGCCTCATTTTTATTGTTCCAACCTTGATTCCCACCTTGCCTTTGAGAGGCAACATGGAAACCCTCCAAATAATTAGGGAACAATCTCATCTTATCATCAAGTATATCTTCTTTCGCATCTTCACATGCCTAGTATCCCTTTCATCTATAATATTGACTCTTTCAATGGAGGCTCCCAATATATGTTTGGTAAGAAGTTCAAGGTGTGAAATCACCTTGATCATATTTGCATCCCTTTCCTACTCTTGACATCTTTTAGACATCTTTTATATTGACATACAAAGGATGAGGAGTGATCCCTCATGTCCACCTCAATATCCTTAATGTGAAAACCCTAGCTAAACTAGCAACTTGATCTAACACATTTGATGCAACCCCATCTGATAATTTAACAAATGATCCAATGGTTGCATTGTCCTCTATGGTTTTGTTGATTTGGTACATAATCTATAGAATGTTTGGGAAAGATCTTCTCTGGCACATCATGATTAGGGCATTTCATACGATTATTCTTTAATCTAACCTATGCTTCATACCAATGTTCTCCATGGAAATGATAAAAATTTGTGATTTTGTCCTGCAGTTGTAACATCTTTAAAGATGGAAAGTATTTATCAAAGAAAGCCTGTGTTAGTTTGACCCATAAGGTGATGGACCCAGGGAGCAGAGATGTTAGCCACAACACTGCCTCAACTAATAGTGAGAATGGGAAGAGACACAACTTATGGATACTTGTGATATGTGAGCAATGTCGAAAGGAGAACATACTTCCACCAAATTCTTCAAGTGCAAGTTTGGGTCTTCATGAGCTTGACCCCTAATAAAACCCTTCATAAGAAACAATTGGAAGATCATGCTTGTGATGTAAAATATTTTGTTTCCCTTGGTAGTGGGGATATGGATGGCCTAAGCATACTCTTCATCGCCAAGATAAGCCATAGTCTCAACATGGTCATAAGATGGTTTATTGATGATTCTCTTTTGACTCATGGTTATTTGGATGAAATAATGATTACCTTATCCAAAAATAAAAAAACAACAAATAAAGTAATATATTAAACTACATGTAAAATCAATGTTACAAACAATACCATACAAGTGAAAACTAAGTTTCACTCCCCGACAATGACGCTATTTTGATTATGCACAACTTACTTCATGATTTATGGGATAGGAAATCATTGTTAAATATAATAATTGATCTTGAGTTGGGGTCAAATCCTTAAGGAGTGGAATTAGCACTCAGATCCTATGGGTGTTGAGAGCTACTAAATGATTGACCACAATATAGACATAAAGTAAAACATGAATTTAAAATTAGGGGGGGTTATGATTTGGAAGATTGTTTAAGCAAAACTACCTGAACTACCAAATTAGAGAAACAATTATATATAAACTTCCAATAGGAGAAGATTCTTGAGATTATGGCTTCCAAAGGGCAAAGAGTGCATGGGTTCATTATAATCAAATGAAAATTCTAGTTGATGACTATAAGGGTAGGCTAGGCTAGGGGTTTTGATGCTATTTTTTCGACCAAACAAAAAACTATCACCTATGGATCCTTTCGGATATGTCATGGGTGTGCCAAACAAACACACCTAAGGCCTCAATTGGAAATGCCTATTTTTAGGAAAATGCCTAATACATAAAAAATTCACAATCCACCCTTATTTCTAAGACAATGTAAAAGAATAAGCTTATATCTAATTAACATTCACAAATGATTTTCACCCAGGCCCCTCTTTAAAGGATGATGAGCAATTCAGGAAAATTGGGGCTTTCATAAAAAAATCCTAACTTACCAATAAATTATTTGTGAAACCCACCATCATCAATCGAGATTTAAACTAACTATCAAAGCTCACACACATTTGCACCCTATTTAAACATAATCCCAACTTGAATATTTAGCTACTCATAAAATTAGTAAAAAGAGAATTACCTAAGTTGACATTCATTTCCTCAATTGAAAATAAAGCAACAGTAATCACAAAATTCTAAGCTCCAATTACAAACTAAAATATCCCTTTTTGGAAGATTTAATACAATTGTTCTTCTCACACAAATTAGAAGTTTTTCTCTCTATATTCTTCAAAGGTAGTTAGAAGATAATCCAAAAGTGAGAAATTTTTTCCATTTGAAGGATTGGATTCAGCTATGTGAAATGACTTGTCTACCCTTGGGAGAATCCTGCTCCATCGCAATCACTATTCGTTGACCGCTATTGTGACTCCTATGATCATATTGGGCCTATACCGATCACCATAAGTTAACCCGGTCATGATTAGCAGCGATTGTAGCCCTCAGTCCGTGATCGCGGTAACTGAGATTAATCCCAACTCCTGCTTTTCCAGCCTTTATGCACTATACTTTCCCTTCTTGATCTCTTTTAAGCTCACTTTACTTTTTTTCTTTCCATTGCCTATATACCTACAAAATATAGGAATTAGTGCATTCAAATAACAAATTCATCCTATTAACACCTTTTAATCATAGTTGTGCAAACAAATTTCAGTGCATCATAGGAATTTTTGAAGCATCAAACCCAATATTGTCATGGCTTGAAGGACAAAATGAACCTTTTTAGACATGGTTGGATTCAATTAAAATTCCTGAAGGCATCTCACTTGAACTCTTTAAGAATATTATATCAGTGACACATGTACCTGAATAACCATAGGAGTTCTTGTGGAAAGTCATTGGCTAGTGCTATGAACACATCACAGAAAGAATATTTCGGATTCACTCCAAATGGTATCAGGATAGATCCACCTTAATTTTTAAATATTTAAATCTCATAGAAAGTCTATCTTTCTTGAAGAATGGATGGATCAAAGGGATCAACATACTGATTAGACAGATCTGGAGGGCAGTCTACTATTCCAAAAAATAGAATTCCTAATGTTTTAAGTATGAGGATCTGACTAGCCATGTTTTTGTTTCCTTCTCCTGCACCACATATTAGGTAGAGATCATCTTCATAGATGTCGCCTAATTCTTCATATATGTCTATGGAGAAGAGGGTGTTCTTTATTGGTTCTTCTTCCGGCGACAAGACTAATTCAAGTTAGTCCTTTTTGTTGAGATATATGACTATGTGATTGGCTATTTCTTTAATAAGGTGTACAGCATCAATTAATCCTTTCACTTACAGATAGTTTTTTCAAAGTGTCTAGGCTTTTTACAAATAAAACAACCATTTTGTGTTTTGTAGCTTGTCTTTGTCGGGCTTCTTCATCGCAAGTATCTTGTTTGTTTGATTTACTTGGTACCATTATCTGGAAGTATAGTTAGTTTAAACCTCCTAAAATACAACTATTTGTGGACTTTTCTTTGAAGTTTGAGAAGGGGAAGTCAGATTTGGTAACTAGATTATTCCTACTGCATGTCTTATCAAGGTTTAGATTATTCTAGATGATATTCTTTGGTATAGATCTCTTTATGTATATGCTATTTAGGGCTTGGAAGTTGTCCTGCCTGATGTAGCCTACTTGTGGCACTGTTATGGATTTGAACTTCTCCTCTACAATCATCATTGTATGGTCGGCTAATATCTATGGCAGTGATGACATGAAGGCTTGATTCAGGTTGGGATCTATGCCCAACTTGAACTAGATCTTTGATATTTTCTAGAAGTGGATATAGATGAAATCTTATTTGAATGATAGGCACCGTATCTCAAAGATTTTCCTTTGTAACTTCTCTTGCCTTTGGCCTGTACCTTTGCAATAAACTTTTTATAAGATCCTAATATAGAAGGTAAAGTCCTATGACATGAGATCAGTATTCTTAATAACAATAATCATGTCCACCAATCTCTAAGAATTCTAGAGAATCTAGAGGTTAACTCTAAGAGTATCATGTATTTTTCTCGTTCGACCAGATTCTTAGTCGCCATACAAGTATAGAAGTCTTGAATCTTTTTAGGCCATGATGAAATCTTTATTTCATTAAGAGTGTAGGCATGGATTCTGGTTCAAACAATTTTCTTTGCAATTTTTTCTGGTTTTGTCCTTTTTTTGGGATCGAATAATCTATCATCCCTTCTTAGGCATAGACTACTTTAGAGACCTTTGGTTCTTTATAATAGTTTATTAATATGGGTGGATAGATTTATTTGATAGATTCTATTAAGGATTTAGGAGTTTTTTGACATATTCTCAAGAATTAATGAACTCTTTGCTATCCTCCATATATGTGTTAACTGGAAAGTTATCAATGGTGTCAGAGTATGCATCTGAAGGGTCACTTTTGGACTTTTCCCATATCAGGGCAAATAGGATCAGCGGGATTGATATCTTTATTTTATCTCAGATATTCTTCTATATGGTAGGGATCATCTATGTCTTTTGGATCTAGAACTAGGTTGTTTTTGAAGTCCAAGCCATTCAAATTTGGAACAACTTAATCTAAGAGGATCAAGTCAGTGTTTGGATCACAATGTGATGGTAATAACTTTTGGTTAAGAAGACCATCTCTTAGAAATACATTCCATTTTTTTCATTGTATGGAACTTCAAATTTATAGATTATCAAGTTATCATTTGAGAAGGTGATGTCGTGGTTTGAGATCATCATGGTTCCTTGTTCGTGTCCTTTTTGCTAAATTATTTTCATCATAGACTGCTTATGGGTTGTATTAGCTTTCTTTTCCATGAATATAAAATCCTTTATTTCCCATATAAGTTTTTCTATGTCAAACTCTTTTTTGTCCTAAGACCTTATAGAGAAAGACATGGGCATGTGAGAATTAGAAGGGACAATGTGGAAGCTATGGCTTATTTTTTATAGAGACTATGTTGGAGGCGACATAGGGAATAAGGTAGGCTTTAGTAATAAGCTTTGGGTTCTGTGAGGTTTGAAATTACCTTTATTTCCCATAAAAGTTTTCTATGTCAAACTCTTATTTGTCATGAGACGTTGGAGAGAAAGACATAGGCATGTGAGAACTAGAAGGGACAATGTAGAAGCTATGGCTCATTTGTTATGGAGACTATGTTTGAGGCAACATAGGCAATAAGGTAGGCTTTAGTAATGATCTTTGGGTTTTGTGAGGTTTAAAATTACCTTATTTCAGGTATTGGATTTGTTCTTTAAGAGAAGCTAATTCTTTTTGTTATTAGTTAAAGAAATGTCATAGTGAAGTGCCTAGTGGACATATATTTTACTGCAGGGATTGGATCCTGAGCTTTAGCTATCGGATAAGCCTATTATGATCAGTAAATGCTTGTTCTACCTTTTTTGTCATTGCTTTGAATCTGCTCACCAGATTAGTCTATGCGAGAAACACACTTAAGGTATTAAGTGATATTGGAAAACATCTAATTCTGTCACATGGCATTTTAAAATTCCCAATTAAGAGTTTTTTTTGTGTCGTTCAGTGGTATCTTCTCTTCTATTGAAAGGTTAACATTTCTTGCAGGTATCATTAGATAGTGGCTCAGGTTATCCTTTTTATAGGGTTTATTTGGTGGGAAGTCATTTGAGTGTCTAGAACCTGGGGGGATATCATGAACATAGTGGTTGTAGGTTTATGTTGTGATGGAGTTGGAGAGGTATCCTTTCGGCACATGCTACAATCGCAATTCATTTTCCATGGGCAGTGTCCAAGAAATGGACATTTTCACCATATATTATTGCAACCCTCTTGCATAATATTTAATCTAATCATGCTCATTTATGAAGCTACTGAGGAATCAGAATATAGTTTATGGGTTATTCACGTTTGGGAGGACATCAAAAGATTGGTACAAATGGATAGAGAATGTCATTGCGGGTCATTTTTTGAGATGGATGTGGACTTTATATTCACTTCTTTTGGCAAAGTTTAGTTCACTGGACTAGAGAGGTTTAGGATGGTACCTCAACTTCTCATAATTACTGACCCAAGAGTTTGGAAGTCCTTTGATGATTTTATTTTTGGGGATTTATCTTGGTATCTGGGTACACTGGTGGTTCCATTTATGACATCTATGTTTAGGAACATAGTGTTATCACCACCTCGAAGGGATAAATCCATAACATGATTTTGGACCCAATAAGCGACCTGGTAGTAAAGAGTTGCATGGATGGAATCTCTAGCTTGTAGAGCTCTAAGAATTTAGACCTAGATATGTAATGCCTCCATTAGATACAGAACATAGAGGGACAATATAAATCTTGGGAATATAGCGACAAAGACTATCACGGCGTTTAGTGTGATTTTTGAGGTACAAAAATTTATGTGTTGGTATTTCTTATATATAGTATTAAGAAGGGAAATATGCTCCACTACTGGCTGGCCTTTTCTTTCGTGATACATCAATGCGACCCTAGCAGTGCTAAAATGGATAAGGGTGAAGCCTTGGGTTTTCCACTATCACGAAAAATCCTCTGGCATCTGCAAAGTAATGAACTATTCCTCTTGAGTTGTAGGAATAGGATGCTAATCAAGTTTTTACACAACAATATATTCTTTAACTCCCTTTGTTTTTTTTGTACCAAAGAATAGATCTGCAGCCACGGGTTACATTCTTTCTTTACTAAGACTGGATAAGGGTTCAGAGAGGTAGATATGTAGAGGTTATTTTGTCCTGGTGGTAACATATCTAATTTGTATAGGTAATCATATTTACATGATAGAGTTTTACTAAGGGTTGGAGACATATTTAATCTGGCTAGAGATTTACATGGACTAGACACATACGAGGAAGATGGTAAAGACTCCAAAATAGACAAATTTTTGTACTTTTTTGGACTATAAAAACTTGACATATTTGTTCTAAAGATCTAAGGGAAAAGAACCAACAAAATCTTTGTTCTAAAATATAGGGAATCAACTCCTCATTTTCCTTGATGTATCCATCTGCTAGAAAGTTGTCACCATTGTAGGAGTATGCGTCTAAAGGGTCACTTTTGGTTGAACATTCTTTTATACCCCTATCAAGGCCAATGGTATTGGATATATTTAGTGTATCTGAGATATTTTTCTGGGGGTTAAGATCATCTGTCACTTGTGGTTCTAGAAATCTGTCACTTGTGGTTCTAGAATTGTGTTGTCGTTAATATCAAAGCCATACAAATTTTGAAAAATTTAATCTAAGAGGGTGGACTCAGTGTATGGATCATGATGTGATGGTAACCACCTGTGGTTAAGAAGACAATATCTTATCAAGGCATTTCTTTCTTTCTCTTTGTATGGCACTTCCTGTTTATGGATTATTAAGTTATTATCTAAGAAGGTGATGTCATGGTCCGTTCTTTCCCCTTTTTAGGATATAAGGATGTGATCAACTTGGTTGATGGTGGTCAAGTCAATAGTTTTGCTATAATTTGAGAGAATGCATTATTTTAGGAGGCCCATTCTTCAATATTGAATTCATGGTCAGGGATCTGCAATAGATCATCTAAAGTGCTTTCATTTGGATTAGTTTTTGGGGAATCACAAATTGAGATCGTAATGTTTTCTAGATCAACTAACTAGGTATCATGTCATGTCATTTCTCTCTTGTAGTATGGTTATGGATTATTCTCTGAGTAGGAGGAGCTATTGTTACTTCCCATATGCATTTGGTGACATCAGGCACATGCCTTTTGTTGTCATCAAATATTGAGGTTGCAGACATAGGTTTTAGCAAACTTATGAGGTTGTTTCTCTTATGTTGTGAGGGATACCTTTGTGGTAGTATAGGAAATATTAGTGGATGTCATTTGATATTTTGAGTTTATTGTGGTTTAAGGATACCATACTTAAGGTGTTGGATTTGGGCTTTTAGAAAAGTGGTCTCTTTTTGTTGTTAGCCAAATAAGTGAGATATGTTGTTAGCCAAATAAGTGAGATATGAGGTATTTGATGGACATATATAATATTGTAAGGATTTGAGTAAGTGTTCTAAAGCTCTAATAAGTCCATCATACCGAGTTGGTAAGATAACATTCTTATTTAGTAATTTTGAAGCATAGCTCAGGTTATCACTTACAAAGTTGTGGTTTGGTGTGAAAGAATTTATATGAATGGCTCTAGAAGGGGATATCATGAGCATATAAGGGTTGGGCTACCTTATGTTATGTGGATCGATGAATTTAGATTGAGTATGTTGTGCATCATCCTTGTTTCTAATTTTGTAGTCACAGCTAGTCTTCTATAGATAATTTCCTAAAAAAAGGCATCTATTCCACACAAGGCTATGATCCTCATGGTTGAAGTTCTTTATCCAATCATGTTCTTTCATAAAGACGATGAGGAACCAATAGATGGTTCTCAATTTCTTTACATCTGGAAGGGGATGTAGAAGGTAATTCTATTATGACTTTTTGAGATAGAAGTGGTCGAAATCATCATTAGCTTAGAGAGGTTTAGGATAGTCTCTCAACTTCTCATACTTAGTAACCCATGAAGCTAGAATAATGTTGACCAGTTCATTCCTAGATATATGTCTTGGGATCTTAGTGCACTATTTAGTTCTGTTGGCTGCATTTATGTTTAGAAGCAAAGTGTTTTTGACACTTGGAAGAAATAGGTTCATGCCATGGTTTTGAACTCGCCAGACTATTTATCAGTGAAGAGTTGCCTGGATGGATCTCTAGCCTACTAAGCTCCAAAGATTTGAACCGGGATCCTCAATGTATTCATTTGATACAGATTAGATAGAGGCATGTTAAAGTTGGGGAATATGGTGATAAAGATTGTACTATCATCTAGGGTAATCTCTCACGTACCCCAATTTGCATGTTAGCACTTGTTGAACCTGGTATCAAGAAGGGAAAGATGAGACCCTACTAGGTGGTCTTTTCTTTCGTGATATGTCAACACAATTCGTACAACCCCAATATGGAAATGAGTAAACCCAAAAATTTTCCATTGTTAAGGAAAGTCCTATGCTATTTGTAGGAATATGAACTATTCTTCTTGATTTTTAAGAATAGGGTTCTTGACAAGTATTGTTACAGAAGCATATTCCTTAACTCTTTTTGGCTTTTCTTGAACCATAGAGTGGATTTACATTAACAAATTACATGTCTTCTTAAGAATGGTTGAATAGGAGTTTGGTAGAGGCGGATATGTGGTAGATATTTCATGTTCTGGTGACAACCTATCTACTGCATATAGGTAGTCATATTTACATGACAACATATAATTCAGAGTAGTTGGCATGTTTTTATTAGCAAAATACTTACACGAACTACATGAACAATATGGTAAAAATTCGGAAATAGACATATTTTTGTTGTTTTTGAACTATAATGACTCAATGTATTTGTTCTAAAGATCTAAGGAAAAGAGTCAAAAAAATATTTGTTCTAAAATCTAAAGAAATGAACTATGACACAATTATGTATGAGACTTTGGTCATGGCAACTGAAAAGTATGGTGATGTAAAGACTATTACTTGAATATTTATTAGACTTTGATTATGAGAATGGAAAAATAAATACTATGGACAATTTTAAGTCTAACAACTTAGTAGAGGAAAGACTTAAAATGTAAAGTTGGCTCTCTTTAGAAACAACAATAGAAGATCTTATGTGAATACTTGCTTCCTTCCCTCCTACAAGAGTGGGGATGGATCTGATACCAAATATATAGGGGACAACAGGGCACGGAGTGACACCATGGGTAATATTAACTCGAAAATAAGAATAGAGCTCTAATCTTTAAAGCATAATAGGCTGTTTTACGACCATGTAGGCGGTAGACCATATGAAATCAAAGCTCTCATCGACACCACATACCATAGATTCTAACCATTCAAACATGATAAGTGGTTTCAAATCCATGTAGGAAGCATGCCATATGAAATCAAAGCTTTTATCAACTCTTAATAATATTCCTGTGACTAAGGCTATGCATTTATTGATCCCTAAAGGACAGTTTTCCATGAGCAAAGAATTTTCAACAATTAAAGGGATGGTTTGACTTTGCTAGTCTTGAAATACAGTAGATCCTTCGTATCTTAGTAAAAATACAATTGTTTTTATATGACATAAATAGACTTTTCATATCTTTACATGGCCTTTATCACCCTCAATAGTCCACATAATCAACATGTATTACCACTTACCTCAAATTTACGTATTTATAGAAGATAAAAGAAAGCAAATCAAAAAGTTATTGTCCACACAAAGACAATTTTGTTTGATAAACATGGAAAGGACTTAGAAATATATGGTGTATGAACAAAGCCACTTTTATTTCATAATCATGGAAATTACTTTAGTGTTCCATATATCATAAAAAGTATACTTACCAAAGTGTTTTCTTACCATACTACTTCGACCTAAAGGATCGAAGTACCCATCTTTTTGGAAGAGAAGAGCAAGAGAGATAACTTAGAAAACAAACATTTTCATTCTAAAAATACTAAATCCCTCTCCTATCTTCTCAATATAGATAAGCCCTATTCGGGCATACAATTTTATGATATATTTACAACCTCTTTTATTCAAGCCAGGCCCTACTAATAAGTGACAGGCCTAATAAAACAAAACACAAATATGTTGTTGGCATGTGATAACATATGCAAGCAGCTGACTGAGCAGCTTGTTGTTAACTTGCAGCAGGTGGATCAGCAGCTTGTAAGCTCCTTGTAGGTAGGTTCATAAGCTCCTTACAAGTGTCTGCTAAGTAGCTAGATAAGAACCTTGTAGGCAAATCCATTTGAGAGGGTAACCCACTTGAGAGGGTTTTGTGGTAAAATTTTGAAGGTAATGTTGTGGAGATGACAGTTAATGGTAATTTCTTACAAATATTATCTGGCATCATCTTTTAGGTAGTGTTATATAGTATCGGTGATGAGATCACATATCTTTTTTCCATCCACCAATTGATGTTGTGCTTCTGCCTGAGGCGTTCTAAGCCTTCCAAGTGCCAGGAGAATCTTCACATTCTTGTGGAGGATATTTTTGTTGTATGATTTTGATGGCATTGGTAGCTATATATCTCATGATTCCATACGGTGGTTAGTGTTTTTTTATTGCTCATCAAACCTCATACTTCTTGGGATAATCATCGGTGTAGTTTCACTTTTCTCATTCCTTAGGCCAAATTTATTTTGCAATGCATCTGTTCTGCTGGAAGATAAAGCATTATCTTCTTAGTATTATTCATCTTCTAAGAAGAGTATTGATGCAAGAAATTTCTAGAGGAGTTTAATTTTAACTGTTCTTGAACATCATGGTTAGTGATTCCTATCGGACGTTGTAGCATAAAATTAGTGTGTTACAGGAATCCTTGAAGCATTAATTCCAATATTACCGTGGCTTTAACCACAATATAAACCTTTTCAGAGTTGGTCAGATTCAATCAAAATGCATGAAAGCATCACACTTGAACTCCATGAGAATATAGTACTATTTACAAAGGTAACAGAATAACTATATGAGTTATTCCAGGAAGTCATTAACTAGTGCTATGGACACTTGGTAGAAAAGATATTTCGGATAAACTCCAAACACCTTCAGGATGGATCTTCTATATTTCTTAAATATTTAATGCTTATAGAAAGTTTTCCTTTCTCAGAGGATGGATGGATCAAAGGGATCTACATATTGTTTAAACTGATTTGCAGGGCACTTTACTATTCTGGAAAATAAAATCCCTAATATGTTGAACATAAGGATCTAACTAGCTAGCTTGTCAGTTCCTTCTCCAATATTGGATATAATTTTGAGATCATCTGTATAAATGTCGACTAATTTTTTTCATACATTTATGAAGAAGAGGGTGTCCTCCTTTGGTTCTTCTTCCAGCGAGAAGACCAAGTCAAGGTTGTCCTCCTTACTAAGATAGATTCCTGTGTGATCAACTATTTCTTCAAAGAGGTAGATGAATTCCTTTAATTTTTTGGATTGAGGACACTTTCTTTAAAAGTGACCAGGCTTTTTGCAAATGAAGAAGCTATTTTCTTTCTTGTAGTTCGTTGGGCTTCTCCATCTGAAGTACCTAGTTCAATCGCCTAGGACCTTTCATATGGAAGTATGGAAAGCTTAAACCTAATAAACTACAATTGCTTTATGGACCTTTCTTTTCGTCTCAAGTAAAGGCTCCCAAAATCTCTCCTGCTGCATGCTCGACTAAGTGTTGGTTGTTCTGCGCGAGCTGCTTTAGTACAGATATATTTTTTTATATGTTGTCCAATTCCTAGAAGATGGTATGCCTAATGTAGCTATATGTCGGATGGTTATAGAATTGAACTTCTCTATAATAGTCATTGTGTAGCTGGCTAGCATTTTTGGCAGTAATGACATAAAGGCTTAGTTCAGGCTGGAATATCCACCCAGCTCAAAGTAGATGTTAACATATTATGGAAGTGGATATTGTTGATATCTCTGTGGAACAATAGGCACATCATATCGGGGAGTTATCTCTATAGCTTCTCCTACCTTTGGCCTATATATCTGTTAAAGACTTCTTGTAAGATCCTGATATTGCAGGCAAAATCCTGGAACATGAGTTATGTGTTCATATCAGCAATACCAAAAACATTCCACCAATCTTTGAGAATTTTGGATAATTTGGAGGTGAACTATGTGAGGATCATGTATTTTTTTAGTTCGACCAACTTCTACATCGACATCCAAGTGTAGTAGTATTCGATCCTTTATGGCCAAGCTTAAACCTTGACTTCATTGAGAGTAAAGGTATGGAATCTGGTTCCAACAGTTTTCTTTACTGTTGTCATTAGTTCCAACCTTTTTTAGGTATTAGATCATTCGTCATCCCATCTTGCTCGCCCGCTACTTTAGAGACTTCTGACTCATTGGAATAAGTCATAAGCATGTAGATGGTCCTTGAAAGGAGATTTAGTTAATGATTTAGTATGGAAAATGCTTGATATCGGTAGATCAATCTTTATTATCTTGTATATACTCATCAAGAAATCTATTATAATTTTAGAATGTACATCCACAAGATCAATATATGATGAGTTCTCTTGGAGCTTTTTAGTGTAAACGCCATAGAAATTATTGATTTCTTTAAGACATTACTCAATAGGATCATTAAGGATATATTGTTGAGGAATAGAATTTCCAAACTCTGTAGTATATATCAATGGGACAACAAGATTAGAGATAGTTTGGTCATTATTGGAGAAGCCAACTGCAAACAACCATTTGTTACAGAAAAGACATTTGTGGATAGATTCCCAGTCATTATCTAGTGGTACTTCATTTTAGATCTGTAGGTTATTATCTTGGACTATAGGATCAAGACCCAAGAAGATGGGGTTATGTGTTAGAGTACTATATCTTGAGGCTATCTTGTCTACATCATATGGGACTTGGCTAAAATGTTTCATCCTTTTAATATGGTTTTGTGCTATCTTGGCTCGCTTTTGGGCTGCCATGGCATCTTTCCTTTCCCACATGAATTTGGCAATATCAAACTCCTATTCATCAAGAAGGTAAAGATTCTCCACTACTGGCTGGCCTTTTATTCCATGACACGTCAATGCAATTCATACAACACCATTATGGGAATGAGTAAGCCCAAGGCTTTTCGATTATTGTGGAAAGTACTTTGGTATTTGTAGGGATATGAATTGTTCCTCTTGAGTTTTAACAATAGGGTGCAGGATAAGTTTTGTTGTAGCAACATATTTTCTTAACTCCTTTTGTCTTTTTGTAAACTATAGAGTGGATTTGCGTCCACAAATTACATGCCTTCTTATGAATGAATGAGTAGGAGTTTGGTAGAGGTGTATATGTGGTAGATATTTGATGTTCTGATGAGAACATATCTACTACATATAGGTATTCATATTTACATGACAATGTATCATTCGGAGTAGTTGACATGTTTTTATTAGCAAAATACTTACATAAACTAGATGGAGAAGATGGTAAAAAAACTTTGAAATAGACATATTGTTGTTGTTTCTGGACTATAATGACTCAATGTATTTGTGCTAAAGATTTGAGGAAAAGCCTCAACAAAACATTTGTTCTAAAATCTAAAGAAAGGAACTATGACACAATTATGTACAATACTTTGGTTTTGACAACTAAAAAGTATGGTAATGGATATACTATGACTTGAATATTTGCAGGACTTTGGTTGTAATAATGTAAAAGTAAAAGACTATGGAGAGTCATAAGACTAACAACTTAGTAGAGGAAATTCTTAAAATACAAAGTTGGCTCTCATTACCAACAATGGTATAAGATCTTATGTGAACACTTGCTTCCTTCCCCCTCCAAGAGTGAGGATGACTCTGATCCAAATAGACAGGGGACAAAAGGACTCAAAGTGACACCAAGGGTAATATTAACTAGGAAAAAAGAACATGGCTCTAAAATTTCAAACATAATAGGCGGTTTCATGACCATGTAGGTGGCATACCATACAATATTAAAGGTTTCACCGACACCATATACCATAAATTCTAAACCTTCCAACATGGTAGGTGGTTTCACGTCCATATAGGAGGAACACCATAAGAAATCAAATCTTTTCTCAACACACAATAGCATTAAGGCTATGCATCTATTGTTCCCTAAAGGACGGTTTTCCATGTACAAAGACTTTTCAACCCTCAAAGAGATGGCTTGACTTTGCCAGTCTTAAAAGATAATTAATACTTGGTATCTAAGTAAAAATACAATTGTTTTGTATATGAAATAAATAGGATTTTCAAAGCTCTCTCATGTGCTTTATCTCCCTCTAAAGTCTGCGAAATCAGCATGTACTATAACATACCTCAAATTTATGTGTTTATCGAAGATAAAAGAAATAAAATCAAAAAGAAATTATGTAAATCGAGCCAATTTCATTTCATAAATTTGGAAATGACTTTGAAATCCATTCCACGTAGACAAAGCTAATATCATTTCATAATCATGGAAAGTACTTTTGAGTTCCATGTTGCAATCACAACAAGTATACTTGCTAAAGTGTTTCCTTACCTCACTACTTCAGCCTAAAGGATCGAAGTATCTATACCTTTGGAAGAGAGGAGAAAGAGAGATAACTTATCCTACAAACATCTTTATTGATTAAGAAAAACTTTACAAGAGAAGTTTTTAGGTGGAGAATCTGATCCAAGTAAAGAGGATAATCTCTAAGTGGAGAATGCGATCCAATTAGAGAGGCTAATCTCTAAGTGAAAAATGAGATGATATCCAACTAAAGGACTATGCTTCACTTTATTGGAGAATAAAACTCTAGATAAGTTTGAAAGACAGATAAAATTGAAATAAAATATCACACGTTGCCCTTTATTCTAAAAATAATAAAGCCCTATCCTATCTTCAAAAAATAGGTAAGCCCTATCTGTGCACATAATTCTATGATATACCTACAACCTATTTTATTCAATCCAAGCTCTACTAATATGAGAAGGGCCTAAAAAACAAAACACAAATATGTTGGCATGTGACAACATGTGCTAGCAGGTGACTGAGCAGCTTGTTGTCAACTTACAACTAGGTGGATTAGCAGATTGTAAGCTCCTTTATGAGAAGGCAAATAAGATGCTTGTATGGTCCTATCAAGTATGTGCATAATATTCTTATAGGCGTCTACCAAGTAGCTGGATAAGCAGCTTATAGGCAAACCTATTTGATAGGGTAACCTTTTTGAGAGGGTTTCATGGTAATATTTAGAAGGTAATTCTGTGCTTGTAGTGAATGGTAATTTCTTCCATATGTCATCCTCCATCATCTTTTAGGCAGTATTAGATGATATTGATGATGGGCTCTCATATCTTTCTTCTATCCAACAATTGACATTGTGTTTTTTCTTGAGATGCTCTAGTCCTTCCAAGATTCTTCTTAATGATCAAGTGAAGTAACTCTTCTTGCCGAGTGAATCATTGTATTCTTATAGGGGATATTTCATCTGTATGCTTTTGATGGCACTGGTAGCTGCATCTATCATGATTTTATATGGTGATTGATATTCTTTTATATCTCATCAGACCTTATCCCAATGGGGATAATCATTGGTGTAGCTCCACGTTCCCCACTCCTTAGGCCCAATTTCTCTTGGAATGTATCTGTTCTTCTAGAAGATAAAGAGTTATGCTTAATAGTATTCATCTTTTAAGTAGAGTATTGATATGGGAAATTTCAAGAGGAGGGAAATTTTTAACTGTGCTTAGACATCGTCGTCTATAATTCCTATTGTATGATGTTACATGAAAAGTAGTGCATCATTGGAATCCTTGGAGCATCAAAATTAATATTATCTTGGCCTAAACCACAGCATGAACCTTTTTAGAGATGGTTGGATTTGATCAAAATACCTGAAGGCATCGCACTTGAACTCCATGAGAATGTAGTACTGCTGACACATGTACAAGAATAACCATAGGAGTTCTTGCAGGAAGTCATTAGATAGTGTATGAACACATGACAAAAATAATATTTTGGATGCACTTTGAACTTCTTCAGGATAGATCCACCATATTTTCTAAATATTTACAGCTTGGAGAAAGTATGACTTTCTTAAAGGATGGATGGATGAAAGGGATACATATACTGATTGAACATATCTACATAGATGTCGCCTGATTTATTGTATAAATCTATGGAGAAGAGGGTGTCCTCTGTTGGTTCTTCTTCCAGCAAGAAGACCAATTCAAGGTCATTTTCTTTTCTAAGATAGATGCCTATATGATCATCTATTTTTCCAAATAGGTGTACGGATTTCTTTAATTTTTTATCTTTAGGATAATTTCTTACAAAGTGACCAAGCTTTTTGTAGAGAAGCCACCATGTTCTTTCTTGCAGTTAATTGGATTTCTTCATCTTAAGTACCTAGTTTAATCATTTAGGACCTGTCATATAGAAGTATGGGAATTCTAAACCTTATGAGCCACAACTTCTTTTTAGACCTCGCTTTATGGTCCGAGCAGGGGTTGTTTGATTTGGTGACAAGATTGCTCTTACTGTATGCTCGATCAAGGGATATGTTGTTTTGGATGGTCTACTTCAGTAAAAATCTCTTTGTGTATATGTTGTCCAAGTCTTAGAAGATATCCTGCCTGATATAGCTAGTATGTAGGATGATTATGGATTTTAACTTTACCGTAATCATCATTGTGTGGTCGGCTAGCATCTTTGGCAGTATTATCACAAAAACTTACTTCCGGGTATTAGTAGGTCAGTGTAGCCGTATTTCAGAAGATGGATTTTTTTGTAAGTGAGGCTATTTGTTTCCATTGTTGGTCAATAAAGTCTAGGATTAAGGTCCTTAGCAGGCATTTATTAGATTAGGTTGCCTGAAGCCTATTTTCTAATGATTTAATAATTTGGCGTATTTGAGGGAAGCTCGATCACGTTCTGATAGGATAACATATGATGGTTTTAGAGCGTGGGTTAGGTTATACTTTTTGAATGGTGGTTTCGATGGTAAGATATATTTGGGACTGGAGCTTGTCAAAGATATCATGAATAGTTGAGTTTCAGGCATTGAATTAGAGGTTTACCCTTTGGATGAAATAGGTAGTGCTAGCCAATCATGGGGTTTGTAAAAGACTTGGAATACATGTTCTATCTCTTTCTCTTTCCAAAATTTTAGGCCTTGGAAATTAGTCTTTTAGAAGGCCCAATACTGATCCCATTCTATCTCATCCTCCTCTTTATCATAATTATTTAGCCTGTCCTCATAGCATTCTTTATAGTCATAGTAAATATCCCATGGAAAGTGTCCTGTGAAAAGGACACTTGAACCAATGTATGTAGCATCCATCATGATTGAACTGTTGTATCTAATCATTTTCTTTCATAGATCCCTTAAGGAAATGTTATAGATTTCCAGGATCAGGATTCTTTTCTTCTTACAATTTATCAATAGAAGTAAACATATGGATACGGAGAGATATCCTATGAGGTTTCATGTCGAATATGGGCTTAATAGGCCGGAGGCAGTGTGGAAGAATTCTCAACTTCTCATAACTTTTAAACCATGAATTTGGAAAAATTATGAGAAATTCTTCTCTGGATACTTGCTTTGGAATTTTGACACATTGGGTTGTGATTTTCCTAACATCTATGGTTAGAAATAATGAGTTGTGGTCACCTGGCAGGATAGGTTCCTTTTATGGTTTTGAACTTTCCAAGGTATTTGGTAGTGGAGAAATTACATAGTAGTATGAGCATGACGTGGGATTTTAAGAAATTGGATTTGGATTCTTAGTGCCCCAATAAGATATGGATCATTGAGGGATATGTTGATGTTGGGGAATATAGTAATAGCCACTATCCCGACATCCGGGGTGATATTTTGGTAAAGGTAGGTTCCTTCATATTCCCAGTTGATTTTGTGATTCTTGACTGTGAGGTGGATTTCAACGTTATTATTATCTACGAATGCCCTTCCTAGCCATGGTAGGGCATTGGTTGACATGGATATAGGACATATGAAATTCAGGCTCAATAATGAAAAAGTTACTTTTAATATGGGTTAGTCAATGTGGCAACTGAAAGTTATGAGACTGGTGTTTGTGATAGATACTATTGATGAAGATGTATTAACCTCTCCTATTAAGGAGCGACTTGGTATAAAGGCGTTAGTGAAAGTGATCATTTACTTTAATAGTGATGGCATTGATGAGTATGATGAGATAGTGAGTGCTCTTATTGGTAGAGGATCTTACACTTATACGCTAAAGAATTTGTATTTATACTTGAAGAATAGAGTGACTTCACTAACTCAACCATCTATTGAAGAGCCACTAGTTTGGAATTGAAGGACCTCCCTTCTTACTCGTGTTATACCTTTTTTGTGGCCAACATTACCTTAGTGATTATTATTGCTGTAGATTTAGTTTATACGCAGGTTGAGGCCATAATCAATATTGTATAGGTGATATATCTTGTTTTGATGATGAGAAACTGACAAAAAGGGACCAGGTCCCTAAATCTTCAAATTGCTATATCCTATTTTGATGGTGAGAAGTTGACAACAAGCGACCAGGTCCTTGATTATCATTCATAAATATAGTACACCTGTCACTGTCCTGCGGAGTTTTGTCTTCTAGTGTAACAAACTGCACAGGTGAGCTTATACCTATCAGGACACCATGCCTAATTAGATTTCTACCTTAATCATTAGTCTACTATAATAGGAACAAAATACTTCTCTATTTAGTAATTCTTGTAATCTGATTGTTCAAGAGAGAAATTCGTGGAAACTCAAATATTACTCAAGTCTCAAACATTTGTGTGTTGAGAGAGTGTGTGTTCTTGAGTTGAGTCTTGGATTGTAATTGAATTACTCATGTTATAAGACTAATGTTTTTTCTTGTTTTTCTTGATAGTTCTTAGGTAGAGTTACCTGAGTTAAAATATTGATTTGAGTTAATCGATAATGAAGTAATTTCTTGGCAAAGTTGTCAAGGTAGGCTTGTTGTAGAGCTATTACAAGTAGGTGGAGCCTAGAGTTAGGTTCAAATCGAGTCTATAATCAAGAGGTTGATTATAGTGGATAGTTGAGTGCTAGTGAGGGTAAGCCGTTGTTTTTCCTCCCTTGGTCAAGGAGGTTTCCACGTTAAATTCTTTTGTTCCTTAAACTCCTGCAAAGTTTTAGCTTCCATAATGCTTTGCTGTGTTATTTGCTATGACTCACTTTTAGGGACCTGGTCACTCAAAGTGTGGTGCAACCCCCCCTCCCCCCGCATTTTATCAATTGGTATAAGAGTGAGGTCACTGTAAAAGGTTCATACCTAGAGTGATTTATTGATCATGACTGCTCTACTTAATATGAAAAAAGGGCAATCTACCACTAGACCATCCTGATTCAATAGGCAGTACTATGGGTGGTAGAAAACCTGGATATTTGACTTTATTATGGTTGAGGACGGTGAGCTGATGGATATAATACTTGATGGACCTCATGTTCGTGTCATAGAGGTCAAAGAAGGAGACATAATAAGGATGGTTGTAAAAAATAAGAGAGAGTATGATGATGAAAATGCTGAGAAAAGAGAGGAGACATATAATGAATACAACAAGATTTCTTCCTGTGAAAATGCTAAGAAAATGTGGGATTGCTTGAAGACTGCTCATGAAGGAACACTGATGTAAAGGATCCAAAATTTGATATGATGACTGCTCAGTGTGAAACCTTCACCATGAAAGAAGGAGAAACTAGCCAAGACATGCATACTAGGTTAACTTCGATCACCAATGAGTTGCACTGCTTAGTAGAAGTAATTTCTTTGTATAAATAGGTGAGAAAAATTTTGGGGGTTCTCCCTAAGTGTTGGGAAAGCAAAGTGGAGGCTATCATTGAGGTAAGAAACTTGAAACTCTCACAATGCATGAACTTATTGGTAATTGGAAGACCCTTGAGCTCAAGAAGCAGCAAGGACAAGACAAGAAGGAAGCAAAAAGAGAAAAATCTCTAGCACCGAAGGCTTCAAAATTTGTTTCAAGTGAAGAAGACATTGATGTTACCTATTTGGGAAAAAATCTATTAGAGCTACTGTCATGATCTGATTTCTCAAGTCATGATGGTACCTACCTTATTTCTCCAGTAGTCAAGCTAAGTCATAGCCCAAAATAATAAGTAACAGGCTAACAGGCAGAAATAAAAAAAGATCATGTATAATGATAGCAATAGTAATAACAAATGACAAATAGAAAGAAAACATATACCATATATTAAAACGAGGGGGAAAAAGGATCAAATACACAAATGAATTCCTTCTAAGACCTGGTAAGGTCGGTACTAGAGACACTACTTGTAATTCCCTGGGAAATTTTTCATTGAAATTTTGTGCGTAAACGTGTTGGGTTCTATCTTCTAGAATGAACTATAAATTTTTCTGTACAGAATGTCTTAGATTATGACTAACTATTGTGTAGAGTATCGAAAAATATTTCCAACGATATATGGATTATCTAAAACGGACATCTGAGCGACGATTTATGAACATTCCAATCGAACAGTGAATAGTGGTGAACAGTAAAACGTGCAGGAAAAAGTACTGAGGCCTGGCGTATTTTTTCTCCCATTTTAAATGATCATAACTCCTTGTACATAATGATCTGGGTAATCTACTATATATCAATGAAAATCTCTATGAGTCCTCTTTCCAATGAAATTAGTTTCATCCAATTTTTCAAGCGAAGTAAAAAGTTATGGTCGATCTACTTCAGCCTATCAAAAGAGAATTTTTGGGTCAACTTCAAACGATCATAACTCCTCGTACACAATGATCTGGGTGAGATACTATATATCAGTGGAAATATATGAGAGTCCTCTTTTTAATGAAATTGGTTTCATCCGATTTGGATATCAGAGTAAAACGTTATGGTTGATCTACTTCAGACTATCAAAACAGTACACCAAAGGATAGATTCGAGAATTATTTAATTTTTAGGGGCATTTTGGTCATTCACCCTCACCCAAAATCCATCCAAACCCTATATTAAAGCCTATTAGAAGCATTATATATTATATTTCATTAAATTCCCTCAAAAAGAAAACCCTAAGCTCCTACATCCAACTTCAAGAACCTCCAAAGTTCACCATTAATTCTGCAAATTTATTTAAGATTCCAAGTTCCTAGTTCAAGAACTTCAAGAACCTCCAAAGTTCACCATTAATTCTGCAAATTTATTCAAGATTCCAAGTTCCTAGTTCAAGAACTTCAAGAACCATCATTCAAAGGCACGATTAACATCTCAAAAATGAGTATCGATCTAACGTTTATCATTCAAGGTATGTGAGGTTTTTCAATAAGAACTCTCTTTCGTTCTTGTGCCCAAAAGTAATTTTCTTTACAAAGGAATGATTTTTATTTGATTTTTATAAATTTGAAGCATGAACCCATATCTTATGATGATTATTATGAAATATTGATGTTTATGATTTTGAAAGATGAATTTACATGTGTGGAGATATAAAGCATGAATCTTGAATGATATTTATCATGATTTTGATATTTGGGTCATAAATCCCCATTGGAAATTATATTTTTTTTAGAAAGTGTGTGTTATAAGCACGTTGATGTTGAATATTTGAGATATTTTGAATGATTTGACCTTTTGGTTTTAATGGAGTTATTTTGTACTCGAGTGTGAAAGTAATCCACAATGTGGTTGATTTTGATAGATGGGAAGCATGTTGGCTCCCGATGTATATTTATATATTACTGAAATTATTTTGTTGTGGATTGTCTTTGAAATAATCTGAGCTAAGTCTGGGAGAAATATTTAGCATCAAGTAGGAGGTATAAAGTGACCTTACTTACCTAGAACTACATGCCACCGTAGGAGTGAGCCTGAGGCTGATTTATACAGTGATCACTAGTTAGTGTGGATTTGTAATCGATAGTCCTTCTCCGATGGCAAGGATAGGACGGCTCTCCCCAATGTGGGTTGTACATTGGACTCCATGTAGCTCACATTGTTTATGTCGGTTATAGGATCTCCTAGCGTGTGTGTGTTTCCTTGTGTCTATGGTGAATGGTGAAGTGATTTAAATGTGGAATTGTGAAAGTTATTCTTTCAAAAGATTTAAATGATATTTACATTATGAGAATTGATATTCTTGATGAACTGAAAGTGATTGACAAATTATATGATGACTCACATGTGTTATTGTACTTATTTCATCCTCTCATGATTATGATGATTTTTTTCGGGCTATGTGAGTATTTCATACATCCTGCATATTTCTTATAAATATTTATAATGATGATGTTTATAAAACTGTATACACCTCCATATACTCGGTTCCTTTCCATGGTACTGACCCACATCTTTGGATGTAGGCTGCATTTTCCTAAAATATAAGTTCAGGTGCTCAGTTCTAGGTTTGACAACAATCTTCGAGCACGCTGTTCTACATCCTTTGTAATGGTGAGTCCTCATGTTCAGAGGAAGTGATGTCTGATGTTGGTTTCACGAAATTGTTTACATTTAATAACTGAGTATGAGTCAGTTGGGGCATGTCTCAATAGCTCACTGGTTTTATTGATTTTCTTAAAGGCTTGTCAGACTAGTATAGATGTTGGGAGTTGACTAATTAGTCGTATTTTGTTCTCTCTCTAAAATTCTTTTATTCTTGGATGATGATTACTCTGTTGATATTTGAGGGTTATTTATGGAAACCCCATTGATTTATGTTAAACTGAATGAAAATGGCTCAAAGGGTTAGCTTGGGGCTACTGATAGCCTCAAGCACCGTGTGACGCTCCGGAACCCATTTTCAGAGCGTTACAAACTTGGTATCAGAGCCAAAGGTTTTAAGGTGTCCTAGGGAGTCTGACAAGCTGCGTTAGGTAGAGTTTTGATCATCGGAGTGTAGCACGCCACATCTATGAGCAAGAGGCTAGAAGACATTTTAGGAAAAAATATGATTCTTTATTTCAGAAGTCTATCATGCTTAAAGTGTCTCTCTCTGCTATTGATTCGTGCTCTCCTATGTTTCGGGTTAACTAATGCCCTAGCAGCCTTCATGGACCTCATGAATCAAGTGTTCAGACTATATCTGAATATGTTTATGATAGTGTTCATCGATGATATACTGGTGTTCTCCCGTAGTGAGGATGAATATTCTGATCATCTCTGAACTGTCTTGCAAACCCTTAGAGATCATAAGTTTTTTGCCAAGTTCAATAAGTGTGAGTTTTGGCTAAGGTCTATTGCTTTTCTGGGTCATATCATTTCTTCCAAGGGTATTAGAGTTGATCCCCAAAAGACCAAAGCTGTTAAAATTAGCCTAGATCTATTTCTCCGACTGATATCTGAAGTTTCTACTGTTTAGATGGATATTACCGCTGTTTTGTTGAGGGTTTATCCTCTATAGTGTCTCCTATGACTCGGTTGACCTAAAATAAAGTGAAGTTCTTGTGGTCCGAATCTTGTGAGAAGAGTTTTCAGGAGTTGAAGACTCGACTTACTTCAGCCCCTGTTTTGACTTTGCCTGATGGTGTTGATGGTTTTGTGGTCACTGTTTGATAGTTGGGTTAGGTTGTGTATTGATGCAGAAGTGTAAGGTGATAGCTTATGTTTCTAGACAGTTGAAACCACATGAGAAAAATTACCCCACCCATGACCTTGAGTTGGCTGCTGTTGTGTTTGCTTTGAAAATCTGGAGACACTATTTGTATGGTGTCTATGTTGATGTTTTCACTGATCATAAGAGTTTTTAGTATGTGTTTATCCAGAGAGAATTGAATCTCAGGAAGAGACGATGGTTAGAATTGTTAAAGGACTATGGTATGAGTGTGTTGTACCATCTAGGCAAGGCCAATGTTGTGGCAAATGCCCTAAGTAGAGTGTCCATGGGTAGTGTTTTGCATGTGGTAGAAGGTAAGAAAGAGTTGGCCCATGATGTACATTATTTGTCTAGATTGGGGGTTAGGTTGTTTGACTCTGATGAAGGTAGTATAGGGGTTCAGAGTAGTTTCGAATCCTCCTTGGTTTCGGAAGTGAAGGAAAAGCAATACTTAGATGTTAGTTTGGTCAGACTGAAGGAGTCAGTCAAGGACCAAAAAGTAGAGTTTTCTTTTAAGGGGGAAATGGTATGTTGAGATTGCAGGGTAGATTGTGTGTCCCGAATGTTGATGATCCGAGACAGAGGATTATGGCTGAAGTGCACGGGGCTCGATATTCTATTCATCCTGGTACCACCAAGATGTACCAAGACTTGTGGGAAATCTATTGGTGGAGTGGCATGAAGAAAGATATAGCAGCATTTGTAGCTAAGTGTGCAACATGCCCATAGGTTAATGTTGAACACCAAAGACAGGGTGGTATGATGTAAGAGTTTAGTATTCCCATTTGGAAGTGGGAAGAGATAAATATGGACTTCGTGATTGGTTTACCTCTTTCCCGACGCCATCATGATTCTATTTGGGTTGTGGTTGATAGGTTGACTAAGTCTGCTCATTTCTTGCCTGTTCATACTTTATATACTGCTAAGGATTACGCTAGATTGTATATTCGAGAGCTAGTCAAACTGCATGGAGTTCCCTTGTCTATCATTTCGGATAGGGGTACTCAGTTCACTTCGCAATTTTGGAAAGCTTTTCACAAGGGTCTTGGTACCCAAGTGCTTTTGAGTTCTGCTTTTTATCCGCAAACCGATAGTCAGGCTGAGTGGACCATCCAGACCTTAGAGGATATGTTAAAATCTTGTATACTTGACTTTAAGGGAAGTTGGGATGATCACTTACCGTTGATAGCATTTGCTTACAATAACAGTTTCCACTCTAGTATTGGCATGGCTTCGTTTGAAGCCTTATATAGGATGAAGTATGGATCACCCATAGGTTGGTTCGAGGTGGGTGAAGCGACTGTGAATGGTCCTGATTCGGTATTTGAGGCTATGGAAAAAGTTAAGTTGATTAGGGAAAGGTTGAAAATTGCACAGAGTTGTTAGAAGTCATATGCAGATGTTAGAAGGATAGACCTTAAGTTTGAAGTTGGTGACCTAGTGTAATTGAAAATTTCACCCATGAGGGGGGTGGAGAGATTCGGAAAGAACGGGAAGCTTAGTCCCCGTTATGTTAGTCCTTACAAAATTCTTAGTCGTGTTAGTAAGGTATCTTATGAGGTCGAGTTGCCTTCCGAGTTGTCCTCTGTTCATCCAATATTCCATGTCTCCATGCTTAGAAAGCATATTAGCGATGCTGTGGTAGTGGATTGCTCTGTGAGTGCTGACATTCAAGAAAATCTTTCTTTTGATGAGATTCCTGTTGAGATTCTTGATTTCAGTGTTCGAAGACTAAAAAACAAAGAAGTTCCCTTGGTCAAGGTGTTGTGGCGAAACCAATCTGTTGAGGGTCCAACTTGGGAAGATTAGGCGGATATGTGATCCAAGTACCCGCACCTATTTTCCGCAAAATCCAATTAAGCAGAAGGTACCGTTCTTTCCTAAATCATGCACTTTTGATAAAAGTTATAGCAGCTCAGCTGCCATTTATTATGTGTTCAACTGTAGTTTCTTGAATTTATGCATTCTATGTTGCATTCCGAGTGAGAAACGATGTGGTGATGAGTCTAACGAATGGTTTCAGCTGTATGCTCTATTTCCTATCTAATCTTGGTATGTCTAGCATCATTTGAGGACGAATGTTTCCAAGGGGGGATGATGTAATACCCTGGGAAATTTTTCGTTGAAATTTTGTGCGTAAACGTGTTCGGTTCTATCTTCTAGAATGAATTATAAATTTTTCTGTGTGGAATGTCTTAGATTATGACCCACCATTACGTAGAGTATTGAAAAAGCTTTCCAAAGATATGTGGATCATCCAAAATGGACACCCGAGCGACGAGTTATGAACATTACGATCGAACCGTGAATAGTAGTGAACAGTAAAACATGCAGGAAAAGTACTGAAGCCTAGCGTATTTTTGCTCCAAATTTAAATGATCATAACTCCTTGTAAATAATGATATGGGTGATCTACTTTATATCAATGGAAAGCTCTACGAGTCCTCTTTCCAATGAAATTGGTTTTATCCAATTTGTCAATCGAAGCAAAAAATTATGGTCGATCTACTTCAGCCTATCAAATGCAAATTTTTGGGTCAACTTCAAACGATCATAACTCCTCGTACACAATAATCTGGGTGAGATACTACACATAAATGGAAAGATATGAGAGTCCTATTTCTAATGAAATTTGTTTCATCTAATTTGGATATCGGAGTAAAACGTTATGGTTGATTTACTTCAGACTATCAGAATAGTCCACCAAAGGACAGATTCAAGAATTATTTGATTTTTAGGGGCGTTTTGGTCATTCTCCCTCACCCAAAATCCGTCCAAACCCTATATTAAATCCTATTAGAAGCATTATATGTTATATTTCATCAAATTACCTAAAAAAGAAAACCCTAAGCTCCTACATCCAACTTCAAGAACCTCCAAAGTTCACCATTAATTCTGCAAATTTATTCAAGATTCCAAGTTTCTAGTTCAAGAACTTCAAGAACCTCCAAAGTTCACCATTAATTCTGCAAATTTATTCAAGATTCTAAGTTCCCAGTTCAATAACTCCAAGAACCATCATTCAAAGGCACGATTAACATCTCAAAAATGAGTATCGATCTAAAGTTCATCATTCAAGGTATGTGGGGTTTTTCAATAAGAACTCTCTTTCGTTCTTGTGACCAAAAGTAATTTTCTTTACAAAGACATGATTTTTATTTGATTTTTACGAATTTGAAGCATGAACCCATATCTTATGATGATTTTTATGAAATATTGATGATTATGTTTTTGAAAGATGAATTTATATGAGTGGAGATATAAAGCATGAATCTTGAATGATATTTATCATGATTTAGATATTTGGGTCGTGAATCCCCATTGGAAATTATGTTTTTTTAGAAAGTGTGTGTGATAAGCACGTTGATGTTGAATATTTGAGATATTTTGAATGATTTGACCTTTTGGTCTTAATGTAGTTGTTTTGAACTCGAGTGTGAAAGAAATCCACAACGTGGTTGATTTTGATAGATGGGAAGCATGATGGCTCCCGATGTATATTTATATATTACTGAAATTATTTTGTTGTGGATTGTCTTTGAAATGATCTGAGCTATGTCCGGGAGAAATATTTAGCACCGAGTGGGAGGTAAAAAGCGACCTTACTTTCATAGAACGATGTGCCCCTGTAGGAGTGTGCCTGAGGCTAATTTATATAATGATCACTTGTTTGTGTGGATTTGATATCGATAGTGCTACTCCGATGGCAAGGATAGGACGACTCTCCCCAACGTGGGTTGTACGTTGGACTCCATGTAGCTCACATGGTTTATGTCGGTTATAGGATCTCTTAGCGTGTGTGTGTTTCCTTGTGTCTATGGTGAATAGTAAAGTGATTTGAAAGTGGAATTGTGAAAGTTATTCTTTCAAAAGATTTAAATGATATTTACATTATGAGAATTGATATTCTTGATGAACTGAAAGTGATTGACAAATTATATGATGACTCACATGTGTTATTGTAATTATTTCATCCTCTCATGATTATGATGATTTTTTTGGGCTATGTGAGTCTTTCATACATCCTGTATATTTATTATAAATATTTATGATGATAATATTTATAAAACTGCATACACCCCCATATAATCGGTTCCTTTCCATGGTACTGACCCACATCTTCGGATGTAGGCTGCATTTTTCCGGAATGTAGTTCAGGTGCTCAGTTCCAGGTTCGACAGTGATTCTTTGGGCACGCTGTTCTACATCCTCTGTCGTGGTGAGTCCTCATATTCCGAGGAAGTGATGTCTGATGTTGGTTTCACGGAATTGTTTACATTTGATAACTGAGTATGAGTCAGTTGGGGCATGTCTCAATGGGTCACTGGTTTTATTGATTGTCTTAGAGGCTTTTCAGACTAGTATAGATGTTGGGAGTTAACTAATAAGCCATATTTTGTTATCTTTCTGAAATTCTTTTATTCTTAGATGATGAGTACTCTGTTGATATTTGAGGGTTATTTATAGAAACCCCGTTGATTCATGTTGATCTAAATGAAAATGACTCAAAAGGTTAGCTTGGGGCTACTCGTAGCCTCAAGCACCGTGTGACGCTCCGAAACCCATTTTCGGGGCGTTACACTACTATAATATATCCAGAGTACTATAAGGAGTCAAATATATACCCAATATATAGAAGCATTCTCAAGTACAAAAGACTAAACTAGAGTAGATAGAGAAGGATCAACCTTAGATGTAGTAAGCTTACCCTACTCTGAATCAGTATTGGAAGATAGGAATCACATTACTGTTTGCTGATACTACTCGAATCTACATCAAGGAAAAGATGCAGAAGTGTAGTATGAGTACCAAAGCAATACATACTTAGTAGGCATCACCGACCGTTTGAGTTCATTATAGAAACAACATAACTACAATGTGAGGGCATAATCTAAGTCATTAGTAAAAAGGGATAGAAAGGTAAACAACTACCAAACTCAGAAAATACAGCAAGGGAATAAATATAACTGATACAAAATATAGATAATATAGTAATAAAAGACAAATCAAACATAACATACCTATTAGCCTGTTAGGAACACTAAAGAAGACAATTAAACTAACCGTACCCCATAAGCCGGTGGGACACACAATAAGTAATTAACAAAAATAAACATAAATCATCCAAGACTAAACCGATCTAAAGAAATCATAGTAGTCATCCAGATGTCACCGGGCTTGAACCAGCACCAATGGGTAGTAACGGGAGACGACACAAGACTCAAACCGATAGTGATGGGTAATAACAAGAGGACACATGTCAAATTCAAATCGCCCATAGCGGGTAATAAAGAGAGGCCACATATATAATATAAAATAGAACTCATAATCAGATGCAAAAATTGAACCTGAACTCAAAGAAATTACAACCATAATCAGATGACAGACTTAAAATAGAACCCATAGTAATCACAACCCCCAAAACAACCATATTAGTACCAGAACTCCCAAACCATCATAACTAGATGCTAAACTCGAACCAAAAATCATAGTAACCATACTCAAGTATAACCAAAATTTGTAATCAATGGCAGGAATAAAGTATATACTGAACCTAAATCAGGACTAAAAATATTTAATTAACTATTTTCACATAATAATTAAAAAGGAGTAAAATCCAAGGTTTTTCCAACTTAATTCCATATGCTAAGGTGATAGATGCTACATTATACTAAAAGGCAAAATACAAAAATTTACTATAACGGGGTTTTAATTCAGATAAATAAGGCATATTATATATAGAAAATGGTACACAACTACAAGTACTTATCCAAAACTAGCATAATAGTACACAATTTCATTAAATAAGCTCAATCTAAGGGTAGGGTAACCCTAGCCCACTTGGACGCCAAAGCTAAAAAGGTCTTTCCGCAAAGCCTCCAAATAATATCACTAGACCCAAGCTTGGATAGGTATATCCAACAATCCAAAGTATTAAATTTATGATTTAAAAAGTTGATAGAATTGTATAATATAGAAGAGAGAATATTGCACTTTAAAATGACAAATGCCAAACATTTTTAGAAAAATGTGAAAATATGGCAGAAGCTGTTTTGAAAATTTTCTGTCTTTAAATGTTGTTTAAGACTCTAAAGATATACACATTAAAGTTACATAATTGTTGCATACTTCTCTTAACCCAGGTGGATATGAAATTGTACACCTAATGTGACATATGCATATGTGCATACCTATTACTATATATTTATTGATAAATTTAATCCCGTTATGTATATATTCAGGTATTGCATAGGTTTGTAGTAAAATATATATAATAACATAATATATCATAATTAATAAAAAATTATTGGTAATAAAACATCTATTATATAATAGTAATATTTTAATATTTTTAGATTTACTCTCTTTGCTTAAAATATTCGTAGTCTATCATAGTTATTATAAAGTAATATAAATAAATCATAACTATTTTTTTTATAAAGTTAAAAATATTATAGAAGGATAGTAAATTATATTTCTACCAAATACCAATTTAAATTAATAATCCACAATATATTATATATTAATAAAATTATCGAATGAACCTCTTGGGAACCAAACCATCAGTCCCAGCAAGTCATAAATAACTTGAAAAAGTTATAGAAAATCTCTAGACTCTAAAAATGTATGAAAACACTATAAAAATTACCGCGAGGGCCATTAAAACATCCACTACTAAAAGGACTTTCGTCCGTAAAAGTAAAGCAAAAAAAATACCCTAAGGATCAAGAAGGTAGGGATGCGGACCATGCATATCATGCTTAGGAGAAAGTCTAGGTAGTTTGGTTGGAATGACATCAGGAAACTGAAGAACCACGGGGATGGAGTCAAGCAATGGACTCTCAGCACTAACATCCCGAACATATGCAAGAGATGACTCACAACCCCTCAATATTCTTATCAAAGCCTAATATAAAAAATTATCCCCATTGGTGAATGACTAACAGAGCCCTGCCACAGAATTGGAGATATCCTAGGCAAAAAAAGTAGCGGTCCTAGCAAAATAATCCAAGACCGCATGGCAAAGAAATAACGAACCCGTGCCTAGAGTCATATTGAAATCTACTATATCTAGGTTATTATGATCAACCTAAGTATCAAACTCATGAGCGGTCATAAAAAAAGATCTATATAACCGATCCACTACTAAAGAATCACCTATAAGAGTGTCAATATACAATGGCATAGATAAAAACTCTAAGCTCAAACCCAGTCGTAATGTAAAATAAACAAAAACATATTAATATATGGAATCAGGTTCAAATAAAAAAAAGTTGGTTTTTGACATATGAAAATTATACCTATGATCATAACATCCAAAGCCTCATTCTCTGATCTACCTGGTGTAGCATATGAATGACCCTGTCCATTACTGTACTGGGTACCTCTCCAACCACCTATCCTAACTCCTTGAAGACTATCTCTAGAACCCTGGGGACCATCCCCACGACCCTATGCACCACCCCACTTAACAAAAACACTGAACTGATTTGCTGTACAGTTAAAACTAAAGGCTCAATCATGCTACACTGAGGACATTCTAAGGAGAAGTGACCAACAACCCCATTGTCATAACATGCCTCGATTACCCTACTCTTTCTAGAAGGTTAGGCGATGATTGGACTGGCTAACTAGGCTGACCCTAATACTGAAATGGCTACTACTAGGGGTACCTACCATAAAATCCCAAGCCTTTGAATTATGAACTGTTGTGGCTCCCACTATAACTATTATGATAATAAGGTCTATGGATACTGCTCCCCTAGGCCTCATGATATATATCCTCTACAAAATAAATATGCCTAATAAAACACCCTAGGAATAGGACCCTTGAAAAATTTCCAAGTTTTCTGACCTTTTTGGCTTGGTATGATTTAAGGGTACCACTGTACCCTTGGGTATAACTCATGAGCTGTCTTGAGGGTCCAATCATACCCTAGGAAGTAAGGTTGGTTTAGCTACTGCCCAAGGTATTACTCATATGGGTAAGAGTCGTATAGGATCATACGAGAAGCATAGGGCAAGTTGTATGCTGAATGGTGTGTTGTCTTGGGAATCTATCTACTATATGGTTAGTAGGTATAGTTAGGGGTTATTAATCATACAATTAGGTATGTGTTAGGGAGGGTGAGTTGTATAAAAACTAGTACGCAAGTTCATGGCGCAGTTGGGTATGAGTTGGGTCACCATTCATACCCTTGGATGCGAATGGTAAGAGAGAGTCATATCCCTGAGTGTAGTTTGTTTTAAATTTAAGTCAAGGGTAGTTTGGACATTTTACTCCTTTTAAAACCTTGTTTTACCACATTATATAACCATATATGTCCTTACATAACACTTATTATAGAATCATATCACATCAAATACTCTGTCAAACTCACTCTTGGAAGATTGGAGGCTACGGTTTCTTATGTGTTCTTCAAAGGGGCTCAAGAGCCAAGTTTCCCTTTGGAATCTTCTTGTATAACGAATGTACTCATTCCCTAATTGTTATTTAAAACTAATGGCATGTTTATTGTGTTTTTAAAGTTGGTTTATGAATTATGAATGGTGGATTTCAAATTTTTTTTGAGGGACTTGATGCATATGGTTTGGTATTGGTTTATACTACGTTTTTACATATTTTTGGTAATGATTACATATGTGGTTGTTAGTTGGTTATGGTTTAAAAAAATAGTTCTTGAGTAACCCAAATTATGGTGTTTTATTCATTTGTTTGGTCTTGGTAATGGTATGCGCTCAACATGTTTGATAAAATTCCTCAAAGGATGTTTTTACTCTATTATTGAACTTTCATTGAAACTCTTGTATGGTTTGGTTTTTTAATGGAACTCTAAATGTTTTTGGATGGTTTGCATAGTTTAAATGATATAAATGCTTGGTATGGTCTAAGTAGGTTCGGAATGGTTTAAAAGGTAAAAGTTTTAGTGGTCATGATTGGTCTATTTTGAATACCTTGCAGGATACATAGAAATACCTCAAGTGAATAAATTAATTGAATTGGTTTAACTGGTTGAAAAGGCTAAAGGCTAAATGATTATGCTTGTGGAGAAAATAGAATTCTCCCAAGTGGTTTAATATGGTATATGGAAGGGCACTTGAAAGTCCCCTTAACCTAAATGGTTTGGCTAAGGATATTACTTGCAAGTAAGGAGTGGTATGACGATACCTCCAAAATTGGACTTGGATAATAAAATGGTAAATGGATTTCATTGTTTATTTGGAAATAATTTTAATAAAGCATTAATGGCGAGGTATGTAGAAAATCCATGGAAGGTGGCGGTCCCAGGGGGAACAAAAGTGGAAACTCATATTTGACAATATAAGGATTGGTCTTAGTGGACCCTATGCATGATGTCACACTATTGGGGGATGTACTAGTCATCCCATAGAATACTTCCCTGGTCGTGCGGATACACGTATTGGGGATCTTTCAGTTGGGGGATATAAACCCATATAGCCTAAGTGTGGCTTAGGACAGCCAAGCTACACAACCAAGGTAATGGTTTTCAAGGCATACTAAACCCGGTTCCCTTTCCCAGCATGGTTATATATATGTATATGTATGGTTGTATGCATTGTGGATGGTTTTTACTTGGATTTGTAAATGATATTATTTTATCCTTATCCTGAGTGCATTCTAGCATTCACCCACTAACCAGTCTACTGGCGATTGTATGCCCACACTATGCATGAACCAACCATTCTAGTCCTCTTGCTTAGTGATCTAATTCGGGTACAGTCGATGTTGGATTGAAGTGGTGAGCTTCCATAGTTTGGAAGGAATCTATTTCATGTCATGGTTTAGTTTTCATATTTATTGTCTTTCATAGACTTTGGTTTTTGGCTACGGTCCGGGGCATTTCCCGACTAGGTACTCTTGGTTGGTCTAGAGGCTTTGTATGGATAACTGTTGACATTGGATATTGTATGGATTGTTTATGTCATATTTACATACATATGTTAGATTAATATAAATAGGTTTTGGTTTATGGTTTCTTCATTGGCTTGGTTGGTCATTGGTTGGTTATACTTGATTGTGTAGGTCTTGGATTATAGACTTATCCCAAAGTCACCACATGGTTGGATATACTAGCTTTTTATATGTTCAAAACTTATTTGACTCAAGATATGCTAATGGTGGTCAGGTTGGGTAATGGGGGTGGTTCCTGTTCCTGGTTGGGCTGGGGATTGATCATTATGACAAGGCCTGGTTTGGTTTGTGTCACTCAACTATCTCAAAAAAGACTTCCCTAAAGTCACCAAACTCTGGGTAGTCCTACAAAGCGGTAATCTTAATCTCTTGACAAAGCATCAAATTCATTCGTACTGCGTAGGAAGAATTATAGTGGCATATTGGATAACTCATGAAATCTCTCCTCATACTTAGCCATTGACATAAAACCATATCTCAGTGTTGTAAACTTATCCTAAAGACGCTCATGCATGTTACAAGGCATATACTTCTCCATGAAAGCCTCGAAGAATTGAATCCAAGTCATTGGTAGAGATCCAGCTGGCCTAGAATGAAGATAAACTGTCCACCACCTTATCCCTACCGTGTCTATGTGTTATAAAACAAAGTCCACTCCTTGTGCTTCAACCAACCCTAAATTCTACAACCGCTCCTTACAATTAGATAGGAACTCATTAGCATCCTTTCCTGGTGTCCTGAAAACCTGGGTGGAGTCAATCTAAAAAATCAGTTGAACATTTTTTGCTCATATGAAGTTATAAATAGATGGGATACTGTCGGCTATAGGACTACTAGTGCTGGCGGAACCTATACCCTAGGCGCCGTTACAACAGCTATGCTTACTTGGTCGACAGACCACCAACTAACCCTAAAAACTATACCAATACGCCTCAAAGGACTATAGAGGATATAAAATTAGGTAGAGCCTGGGTTGCCCCCTAGCACATCTACTATTGTGGTGGAATGGATGGAGCTCTCTCAGTCTTTGGAGCTATAATAGGATCAGGTAAGGAATCCATGGCCTGGTCTCAAATAGGGGCTACAACTCTATCCTTCCCTCGACGTCCACCCCTAATCGGAATATTAGAATTAGAATTGGGGTCCTATTCCCTGGCTCCCGGACCCCTCATCCTAGCCATCTGCGTAAAGATTAAACCAATAAAGATTATAAACCAACTTAGACCCCATATATGAAAATGGATCAAGAAAATGAGATTTTCCCTAAAAATGTTCCATAGCCTCCTAATTATAGGTTATAAACATCTTTATATCGATCTGTGGGGCTCTACTAAACATTAGCTCTAGTACCAGCAGTACTGGTGAAACCTAGGCTCTAATACTAAGCTGTCATATCCCGATTTCTCAAGACATGATGGCACCTATATTATTCCCCCAAGTAGACAATCCAATCCATAGCCCAAAATAATAGATAATGGGCTAATAGGCAGAAATCAGGAAAGATTTCGTCTAATGGTAGCAATAGTAATAAAGAGTGATAAACAGAAAGAAAACATATACCATATATTAAAACAAGGAAAGAAAAAAATATTATATACACAAACGAATCCCTCCCTAAACCTGGTATGGTTGGTACTAGAGCTACTACTAAAATATGCCCAAAGTACTAGACATAATCCAAAATATTTTTGATATATACAAGCAGTCTCAAGTACAAAAGACTAAACTGGAGTAGATAGAGGAGGATCAGCCTCAGACAACTGTAAGCTCACCCTACTCTGAATCAGGACTAGAAGGTAGGAATCGCGTCAATGTCGGCTGCTACTTTTCAAATTTGCATTAGGGAATAGTTGTAGAAGTATAGTATCAGTATGAAAGCAATAGATACTTAGTAGGTATCATCATCCGATCGAGTTAAATACATAAAAGGTAAAACTACAGTGCGAGTGCGTAATCTAAGTCATTGGTAAATTGGGATAAAAAGAAAAAAACTTCCAAGCTATGCAAAGAAGGTAAAGGAATAAATATAAATGATAAAGAAAATAAATAACACAGTAATAAAAACAAATCAAATATGACCTAACTTGGCCCCCATAAGCTCGCTAGGCACACTAAAGATGAAAATTAACCTAACTGTACCCCCATAAACTGGTGGGACACACAATAAGCAATTATAGAAAATAAACATAAATATTCCATAACCAAACCAATACTAAGAAATCATAGTAGTCATTCAAATTTGCACTGAGCTTGAACCGGCACCAATGTGTAGTAATGAGAGTCCAGACTCTAAACTCAAACCGGTAGTGATGGATAAATAAAAGGACACATGTCAGATTTGAATCAAACATAGTGGGTAATAATGAGAGGACATAGGTATAATATACAACAAAACTTATAATTAGATGCCAGACTTAAATTGAAACTCCAAGGAACCACAACCATAATAAGATGCTAGAGTAGAACTAGATCCCATAGTAACCACAACTCACAAAACATTCATAATTAGTAATAGAACTCTCAAACCATCACAACTAGATAGTGGAATCAAACCAGAACTCATAGTAACCATACTCAACTATAATATTAAAATCCAAACCACACCACAACCAATGCTAAAGTAGTACCAAAATTCACAATCAATAACAGAAATAAAGTATATGTTAAACCTAATTTGGAACTAAAAACATTTAATTAACCATTCGCATATCATAATTCAAAAGGTGTATAATTAATGGTTTTCCCAACATAATTCCATGTCCCAAAGTTATAGTTGTTATATTATACTAAAAGACAAAATACCTATATTTAATTTAACTGGGTCCTAATCCAAATTAATAACTGCACATTATATATTAAAAATGGTATGCAACTACTAGTACTTATAAAAAATTAACATAGTAGTATACAATTTCAGTAAGCTCAATCTAAAGGTAGGGTAAGCATAGCCTATCTGGACGCCAAAGATAAAATATCTTTCTGCGAAGCCTTCGAATAATTTTACTAGACCAAAGATTGGATATGTATATCCACCAATCCAAAGTATTTACTTTATGATTTTTAAAGTTGATAGAATTTTATAATATAGAAGAGAGAATATTGCACTTTAAAATGGCAAATACAAAATATTTCTAGAAAATGTTAAAATATGGCAGAAGATGTTTAGAAAATTTTCTATTAGCCTTAAATGTTAGTTAAAACTATAAAGATATATACATCAAAGTTATACAATTGTTGTATACTTCTCTTAACCCCACACGGACATGAAATTTTACACCTAATGTGGCATATGTCACATGTACATATCTATTATTACATATTTATTAATAAATTTAATCCCTTTATGCATATATTCTGGTATTGCATAGGTTCGCAGTAAAGTATATATAATATCTGTATGTATCATAATTAATAGAAAATTATTTCTAATAAAACTTTTATTTTTATATTATAATATTTTAATATTTCTAGATTTACTCTCTCCACATAAAATATTAGTAGACTATGAAAGTTACTATAAAGTAATATAAATATATCAGAACTAATGAATTTTTTAATAAAGTTAAAAATATTCTAGAAGGATAGTAAATTATATTTCTACCAAATACCAATTTAAAATAAATAATCCATAATATATTAGATATTCCTAAAATTCTCAAACAAACCTTTTGTGAATCGAACTATCAATCCCAACAAGTCATAAATAACTTGGGGCAGTTATAGAAAAGCTCTAGACTTCAAAAATGTATGAAAACAATAAAAAATAACCATGAGGGTCATTATAATTATAAATAAAGGTGGTTAGTTTCAAAGAAGAGAAAGTAGCAGTAAAAAGGGTGGCAATGTTAATGTTTGTCACAAATATAGAAGTCCTATGCATTTCAATAAGGACTGTGCAATGCAAAAAATAGATTATCAAGAATATCTCAAGACAGGAGATGAAAAAGGAAAGAACAGGGACCATGTCCCTATAAAATTAAGAAGAAAGTTTGTAGTTGATTATGTAGTGAAGCAGACTCTAACAGTGTGGGGAGATTCCTCTAGTGAATCTAATGAAGCTGAGAAGGCTTAAGATGTGTCCATGCTGGCTGTGGATAAGTGTGAAGTTACCAATGATTCATTGTTTCCTATCATAGAAAAGACGAAAGATGAAGAAGAAAATAAGGTCACTCTCTTTGACATTAAGGAAAATTTAGATAAATACTCTACTAGAAAGATAAAGAAGCTAGCAAATGAGTTGATTGATTTTAAATGTAAATTGACTAATGAGAAAAATGCTCTAGATGAGGAAATACAGAATCAGGATCTTAAATTAATTGATTTAACTATCTATATATCCAAAATAAAAGAACAATTTTTAAGTTGAAATCTGATAATTTGATTTTATTGAGTAAACTGGAGAAAGTAAGTAATTCTGATGATAAAGGAAACAAAAAAGCTTTAAAGCTTCAGACTGAGCTTGAAGATAAATTAAGGGATTCTCAAAAGCACGTTATGACTGCCCTACATAAGAATGAAATATTAGAAAGAGACCTGGTCCATCTAAGGGAAGAAATTAACAAATCACTAAAATGGACCACGTCCTCATAAATCCTTTCTAATCTAACTAGTCAAACTATCAATCATAGTAAAAGAGTTTGGATATCAGTACAAGATCCAAGCACCTGAGTTTCATGGGAAAGATGTTCATTGTATTAGAAACAGGGTTCATAAACCTCTATGTACTCATTATGGAAGAGGTAGACACTTGAAAGAAATTCGTCAGTATTTGCATAAAGCTAAAATGACCAGTTCTAATTATATCCAATAGGAGAATATTATCCCAAGTGTTTCATGCCCTTGAAAAATGTAATAAGAATTCTCTACCTAGATAGGCCAAGAATAATTTTATCACATCTTTGTCATCCTATTGGGAACTAAAACTCAAATGGGTTCCCAAATCTAACAAATGAGTAGGTTTGCAGGTAGGAGAAGGGGAATGTAATTTGAACTGCTTCATGGATAGTGGATGTTCAAAGCATATGACAGAGAGGACTAATTGCTTTCTTTATCTTAAGACACTTTAAGGTGGGGGTGTCTCTTTTGGAAATAGTAAAAAGGGCTATATTCATGGTCTGTGAAAGATTAAAGAATCATCTGATCAAGTTATACAATATGTGTACTATGTGAATGTCCTCAAGTATAGTATTATAAGTGTTTCTTAAATCTGTGATAAAGGCACTGTAGTTAAATTTTCAACTGATGGATGTACTATGTCTAGATTGAAATCTAGGAAAGTTATTCTTAAAGCCAAGAGAATAAAAATTATGTATGTGGATGGTTTGGAGTTTGTAGATGATGGGGGATTAACTTGCTTAAGTTTTCAAATAGAAGATGATGATTTATGGCATAGAAGGATGGGACGTGTAAGTTCCTTTTTCCTAAACAAGTTGATTTCAAGAGACCTGTTCCATGGCATGCCAAATATAAAATTTCTAGGCAGCAAAGTTTGTAATACAATTAGGTCTTCCTTTAAGTTGAAGAAGCAAGTGGGTGCTTCTAGACTCCTACAAATGCTGTATATGGACCTATGTGGACCTGTTAAAGTCTAAAGTAGAGGCAGAAAGAAGTATGTGTTTGTGATTATGGATGGCTACTGAAGGTTCACCTAGAAAATATTCTTTACGACAAATGATGAAACCTATGAGGTTCTAATTACCTTTTCCAAGAAAATTCAAATGAAGCTAAATTGTACGATTACTTAATTCAGATATGATCATTGAACTGAATTTGAGAACTCCTAAGTTGTAGGATTCTATGCTAAAAAAGAAATTAGTCATAACTTCTATGCTCCAAGGACTCCTCAGCAAAATAGAGTAGTTACAAGAAAGAACAGAACCCTCATAGATATTTCCATGACCATGCTTATTAATAGTGGATTCCAAAGAACTTTTGGGATGAAGCTTTACACATTTCTTGCTATGTGACAAATAGGTTCTTGGTTAGATCACTATTGAAAAAGAACCCATATGTTCCTATGTTTAATAGAAAGCCTAAGATTGACTTCTTCAGACCTTTTGGGTGCAAATGCTTGCTATGTGACAAATAGGTTCTTGGTTAGATCACTATTAAACAGACCCCATATGAGCTTGTGGTTAATAGAAAGCCTAAGATTGACTACTTCAGACATTTTGGGTGCAAATGCATATGAGCTTGACTCCAAAAGTGATGAATCAGTATTTATGGGCTATTTATAAATAATCAAAGTACATAGAGTTTTCAACAAAAGAACAATATGTGTTGAAGAAAGTGTACATGTGCCCTTTGGTGAGTCAGGAAAGCTAATGAATCCATGCGATGGTGAAGAATTAGAAATTAAAAAACTCATTCCTATTCAAAGGCATGATATTACTGAAGATAATGGTCAAAAGGCAAATGATGCAAATGTGATTGATGAAAGTGATGGTGATCCTGGATCTCAGTTACAGAACCCAACTTCAGTTAAAGAAGAATAGGAAGGATCTAGTCAAACTCATAAGGTACCTAGCCCTAGTAGAACTAATCTCATAAGGTCAACTGGAGGCACAAATCCTCTCATCCACTTGAGAATTTGACTACACCTTTGGAATTTGTTGTCCAAACAAGAGATCTAGCTAGAAATTCCATGGCATTTCAACATTTCTGTCCTAAATTGAGCCTATAAATATGAAAAAATCTTTAAAAGATGTTGACTGGATCAATGCAATGTAGGCGAAGCTTTAGTAATTTGAAAGAAGTAATATCTGGCACTTGGTTTACAACCTGTTGATAGAATTATTATTGGGACTATGTGGGTGTAAAGAAATAAATAGGATGAATAAGAAACTACCAATATAAATAAAGCAAGGCAGGTTGTTCAAAGGTATAACCAGGAGAAAGGAATTGATTATGATGAGACATTTGCCCCTGTAAAAAGGATAGAGCCTATCAGGATTCTAATTTCTTTTGCTACCTATATGGGTTTTAAACTCTTCCAAATGGATGTCTAAAGTGAATTTATAAATGGAAACTTGAAGGAAGAATTCTATGTGAAATAACCTCCAAGTTTTGGATGTAGATTTTCCTTATCATGTATTCAAATTGGTCAAAGCACTCTATGTGTTGAAGCAAGCTCCTAGAGATTAGTAGAAAGACTTTTAATTTTTTTTAGAAAATGTCTCTAAAAGAGGAAAAATTAATAGTACTCTTATTTTAAAATCCAGAGGTAGCAACTTATGGATTGTTCAGATATATGTTGATGATATTATCTTTTGAGTTACTTATGAATCCCCGTGTAAAGAGTTTGCAAAGATAATAGGGAATGAGCTTGAAATGAGTATGATGGGAAACTTGAGTTTCTTCCTAGGTTTGTAGATTAAGAAAACTTGTTAAGGGACAATGATCTATCAAGAGAAGTACATCAATGAGCTACTGAAGAAATACAACATAGAGATGCCAAGCTAATTGAACCTCCAATTGGAACTGGCTCTAAGATGGATAATGATGAATTTTGTCCCTTAGTTAATGAGGCCATGTATAGAGAGATTATTAGATCCTTACTATTTCTCACTGCAAGCAGACCAGAAATTGTGTTTAGTATAGGAATATATGAAAGATTTCAGGCCTGTCCTAAGGAGTCTAATTTGAAAGTTGCGAAAAGAATTCTTAGTTACCTGAAAGGTATGGGAGACGTAGTCCTGTATTATCCTTCTGGAGATAGTTTTGATGTGGTAGGATATGTGTATTATCCTTCTGGAGCTAGTTTTGATCTGGTAGGATATGTTGATGCTTATTATGCTAGATATGTGGTGGATATAAAAAGTACCTTAGAAATGGCTCATTTTCTGGGGTCTTCCTTAATCTCTTCGGTTTATAAGAAGTAGAATTCAGTTTCTTTATGTATTGTTGATGCTGAGTATGTGGATGTATCTTATTATTGTGCTCAATTGTTATGGATCAAACAATACCTGAAGGACTCTGGGATTATCTCATAAATTATCCCTCTAATGTTTGACAATACAAGTGCTCTCAACACGGACAAGAATCTAGTGCAGCATTAGAGGACCAAAAATGTTGATATGAGACATCACTTTCTTAGAGATAATATTGAGAAATGAGCTATTTGTATTATTCTTTGCAAGACTGAAGATAAAATAAAATACATATTTTGTAAGGCTCTTCACGAGGAATAATTGGTGAAAAATAAGATGAGGCTGGGGATGATCAAAATAACCTAGCCTACGAGATGAATCAATTTTTCTCCCTAAAAATGGTTATGATAAGGAGACAGGTATCCTTGGCAAAGTATGTACTTGTTGGTATAACTCAGTATCATACCTTTGCAGGCATTCACCATGAGAACAACTTTGGAGGAGGAAAAATGTGACAAACACAAAGTTGAGGATTTACTCAAGAAAGAGAGGGACCAGGTTCTATCTCTCAGGTTAGTATCCTGCATGTGTATTTATTTGTTCTATTAGAAAAATCATATCCACTCTCTCTCTATGTTAAAAAATTGTCTTATTTTAAAAGAAAGGATGAGTCACCCTAAAATTAATATTGTTCACATCTCATTCTCATAAAAACCCTTCCTTCTGCATACCTCTTTCTTTAAATCTTGTTGTACCCACTTCTTCTCTTGTCGAAAGAAAAAATCTAGTCACAAATAGACCTCTTATGAAAAGTACTTCCAAATGGCTATAAATTCCTTATTCTTGTGTCTTTCAGAGGACTCTAAGATTAGCATAGATAAAAATCCTCACTCAAATCTTCTTAAAAATACCTTTTCTCTCCTATCTTCCAAAGCCAAGATCCATCATCACTAAACTCGTTGATATAGAATCATCCTTGAAGCCTCATAATTTTTCTTGTAGCATATTGATAGATGATATCTAGATTTCTAAAAATCTCATCTTGATGTCAAATATTCCTAGAAAAGATTATGTATGGTCTTAAGGAACAAAATATCAATAAAATAACAAAAAATCCTGAAGAGAAGTATTGAAGTTCTACTAAAAAGCAACAGACTTCTGAAGGACCTAGTCTTAAGAAGAAGAGAATGACTGAAGAAGAACCAATCAATGTTTCTAAAAAGGGAAAACTAGAGAACGAAGGAAAGATTGTGTCAACAAAGTGAGAAACAGGTTCTTAAAAATCAAAAGGTGCTAACTGGGAGGATCTTTGACTTATATGTGTTAATAGAACCAAGCATGATGGAATTAGTTGATCTTGTTAAACAGCAAGGATGGCTCCATTTTATGGAAGGACCCATTCCTAAATCTTTGATGAAGTAGTAAGGGAATTCTATTCCACATTGGATTTTTTTGAAGATAGGTTGGAGATGATTGTTGTAGTTCTATAACCATTTGGTATGAAAACTCTGGTTAAAATTGAGTATGTGAAAAAGAAATTAGGTAAATTCTCTCGAAAAAGAAATTAGGTAAATTCTCTCAAAGTGAGCTCAACAAGGTAATAGAGGAGTTGAAGTTCAACATAGCTACATAGGATGTAGAGATCAGCAAATTGCACTTGACAATTTAGTATCTTTCTAATAAGGATACAAGTGTCTTTGGAAAGCTTATAACTGAGAATGCTTCACTAAAGAAAAGAGTTTCAAATCTGACTAATGAAGTTATTAGATTCATCAGATAAGGCATTTGAATAATAACATTGCTCTTATTATCCAAACCCTCTTCCCAAGTCCTTAGCCTATTAATTTTTCTTATTTTATATGGCTTTTTCTCTAGAACATTCAAATTATGCATCAAAATAATACTTAACTTTTACATATAAATGAATCTTTATTTGGGTGTTTCATTTTTTTCCTATTTATGTCAAAGTTGTTATTAAATATAGTATTTTTGTAATGGCCATGAGTTAACTAGTCTGTGTTTATTTTACTCTTGGTTTACTGTTATCACTTTTCAATAATGCCAAAAGGGGGAATACTGAATCTATGTAGTAGGGACTAGGTGTGTGTCTGTTGCATGATGTGTTTGGTACAAGGTATCAGGTGCATATGTGTTGAATGTTTGAAGGCATATTGACAGGAGGAAGAATATTGATAAAACATGATGGCATATTGGTAGGGGGAAAGTATGGTGCATAATGATAGGGGGAATATTCATCAATAGTAGTAGTGATCACTCTAATTGAATGAGGTGAATACATATTGATGCTCAAAATATGTGGTTGGTTAGTCATCATCATAAAGGGGAAAAATTGATATATCGTGTTGTGATGCTGATCAGCTGACAATAAGAGGCCAGGTCCCTGGGTCTTCAAATTGCTATATCCTATTTTAACGGTGAGCAACTAACAACAAGGGACCAGGTCCCTGGGTCTTCATGAATTCAGTACAACTGTCACTGCCCTGTACAATTTTGTCTTCTAGTGTAACAAAATATGCAGGTGAGCTTGTGCCTGTCAGAACACGTGACCTAATTAGATTTTTAAGCTAATGATTTGTCCACTATAAAAGTAAAAGAATTCTTCTCAATTGATAAGTTTTTGCAATTACATTGTTCAAGAGAGAAATTAGTGAAAACTTAAATATTGTTTAAGTGTCAAACATTTTGTTTTGAGAGAGTATGTGTTCTTGAGTTGAGTATTGGATTCTAATTGAATTACTCATTCTATAAGAGTAAGTTTTTTATTATTTTCCTTGAGAGTGCTTTGCTAGTATTACCTGAGTTAAAATATTAATTTGAGTTAATTAATATTAAAGTAAGTTCTTGGCAGAGTTGTCAAGGTAGGCTTGTAGTAGAAATATTACAAGTAGGTGGAGCCTACAGTTAGGTTCAAATCGAGTATGTAATCAAGAGGTTGATTATAGTGGATTGTTGAATGCTTGTGAAAGCAAGACATGGTTTTTCCTCTTTTGAGCAAGGAGGTTTCCATGTTAAATCTTCATGTTATTTAAATTTCTACTAAGTTTTAGCTTCTCTACTTCTTTTTTGTGTCATTGTTTGTGACTGACTTTAAGAAACCTGGTCCCTCACAGTGTGGTGCAACCCCCCACGTTTTATCAAGAGGTTTAAAAGAGCCATTGGTTGGACGACTGCAGATATTGTTGGGATTCCATCCAAAATTTGAAAACATATAATTTATCTTGAACCAGAGTGTATGCCTAGTATTGAGCTTAAACGTCTTTTGAATCCACCGATGCAAGAGGTGGTGAAGAAGGATATCTTTAACCAGTTGGATGCAGGTGTGGTTTACTATAATACCCTTCAGGTCATTCTCTATAGTCTCACTTATTTTTGTAGTTAGAGATTTTCCATTGCAATTCCAAGTCAATTATGGCTTTACTACAATTGATAGTTCAATTACTGGGTAGTTCTTTGGATTTTTGGAACCAGTTCCCTAGTTAGAAGTCTTCGTCCATTCCAAATGGTCACCAAGCAAAAACCTTAATAAAACAATCTTGATTTTAAAGTTTGACTATGCCAATAGCTCAAGAATATTGATTTTACACTAGGTATACCTTTAGTTTGGGTCTCATTGCACCTATGTCCATTTCAACCCCTTAATCAGAAAGTTAAAATATCAAAGATATAGGTGTGTGACCCATAATTGGGATAAACGACCTTGGATGGAAAATATGAAATCACCAATGCGTTGGGAACATTAAATTTAGTGGGGTGACATAGTTCATTTGGAAAAATCAGAGTTCGAATGAGTTTTGAAGGTCAAAAACAAGTTATAACCTTGTTGAACAGCAACCATGACGATCGTAGATAGTTTTATGGAGATCGTGTGAGCACAATCACGGTCCTATGTAGTGACATTGTCTTACCTCTATGCCTGGAGGGGTTATAAATAGCCTATTGATTGAGATTTGGCAATTTTCACTCCCCTTTGATCTCTAAAAACCCTAGAATGGCATGATAACCTCAAATTGATTCTTTAGGGTGAATTAGAATCTTGATTAAGATATATTTTCATGATTAACAATGGATTTAAGGTATGAGTCCTTTATTTTCATGCTTCAATTTCATAAATTTTTGTTAGACACCCAAATTGCTTAAGAGCTTGATTTTAGCCCAAATAAGCTTGGTTTTTACTTGATTCTTGAGGATTATGATTCACTAATGGTTTATGAATATTGAGTTGATCTCGAAAATATAATTTATAAATGTGGAACTCACTTGGAGTTTTTGGTATTATTTTTGGACCCAAAGCACAATGATGCAATATGGGTATCGATGTTCTCATAATAATGTATAGATTATGTTTTTGATAGCTTAGCATCTTTAAGAAGCTTCTTAGAAAGATAAAGATAAGATTTAGTGGATTGTTGAGAATTCTTCAAATTAGAGGTAGGCTAGGCTTACTCCTTGTTATATTAAGCTATATTTTGATATAATTGTGATATTTTATTAGATTGGGATGGGCTTTAAGTATTAGATTTATGAAATGCATGACTTCGGTTAGTTGGACCAATGAAGCTATAGGATTCTTAGAGGTCAAAAATCTTGACTTGTTTCTTTTTGACTTAGGTGAAATAGACTTCATTACTCATATTTAGTATGAGAATTCCTTAGAATACTCCATATTAGATTAATTGCATAAGTTGGTCATACTTAGAGTAAGTGGGACTTAGTGGCTAACACTAGTGAAGGTTGACTTAGTTTAATTGGACTTAGTAAGGGTGCTTGAGTAGACTATCTACATTAAGGCTTGCGGTGGCTTGCTATAAATGTAAGAGTTGATTTAGATACCATATCCTAGTCTGGGGTAGAAATCAACTTAGAATGCAATTGAGGGATTTACGTGTGGTCTTGTTAACCCACCTTAAGGCAAGACTTATGACTAGTTCCGTTGAACTCTTACGCTTAGTAATTTACTAAAGGGTCCCCTTTTGAGGCAATATTGATGATTCTTGGTGCTTGTTGGTAAGGAGGAATGGCATTGAGAATAATGCCCAAGTGAATATTCCCCTGTATGCCTTTTTGGCTAAATCTTATGTCAATTTATTAATTGTGTTATCACGATTATTTATTATTTGGGCTAATGAATGTGCTATTAATAAACCCTTAGCTATAATATGTCCTAAGCCATAAATGATATTTGACCATGCTATGAATAAGCCATGGATTATGTCATGCTTTAATTATTGCTCAAGCTATTGATAAATTATCTTGAGGCCAATAGTAGGTCAATGAATATGCTACTAATAAGACATTTTTCATGATATCGCCTATGGTTAATGCCCAAGGTCTAAATGATTAGATTATGGATTATGTAAAGATGAGTCATTTATTATACGTTTGATTAAGCCATTGTTAGTCTAGTGTTCGGGATGTTAATAATACTATTTCCTAAGTTATGATCATGCTTAATAATTATGCTAAGAAATCATAGTGAAAACCTTCCTTATTGTAGATATTTGAAACGATGGTATAAATGGTGCTAGAAGACACACATCGACTATATAAAAGAATTCTATACTGATTATATTTGGACTAATTTTATTATTTTGTCTAGTAACCAAACTTGTGATTATGATAGAAAGCCTTCTTGTTGCTAAAGTTATGAGTCATGATACTAAGGGTTCTAAAAGGAACATTTATTGACTACATGAGAAGCTATGGTAATAACCATATTGAACCTGTTAATGATTTGTAATATAAATGCTATATATTTTCATATTTATGTATAAATTGTCCTCGACAATGAATGATGAGATATAAAGGTATATTTCTCCTTACTTGTTTTCTACTTTAGCCCTTGTGAGGCTTGTCATTTACTTTAGTCCTCGTGGGCCTTGCACTTTACTTTAGCCCTCGTAGGGCTTGTCATTTACTTATGCCCTCGTAGGGCTTGCACTTTATTTTTGTCATCATGGGGCTTGTTATTTAATTTATCCCTTATGGGGCTTATTGTTTATTATTGATATATTGATATGACGATGATGCCCGACAAAGTCAGAAGATATATTTATGTAATGATGATGAACGAAAAGGCCAGAGGATATTATGATGATATAATGATACATTTCAAGAAAATATGATATTTATGATGATATGATGATACCCATAAAGACTGGAGGATATTATGATGATACGATGATACCTGAGAAGGTTAGAGAATGAAAAGGGCATCTCGGTGCACTAATGCTTCTGTTATACACAGGGTTTGGGGAAGGGCTCTACCATGAAGATGTATTTTACATAACATTACCTTAAATTTATGCAAGAGGTTGTTTCCAAGGCTTGAGCCCATAACCATCTGGTCATATGGCAGCAACTTTACTAGTTACTCCAAGGCTCCCCTTCGATGATAATATGATGATACCTAATGTACCAGATAATATTATAATGATACATTGATGCTTGGCAAGGTCGGAGAATACTATGATGATATATTGATACCCAAAAAGGCTAGAGGATACTATGATAATATTGATACTCGATTTAGCTAGAGGATATATTGATGTTATGATGATACCCAGTCCGAATCTAGCTAGCCCTATGTACGGCAATTTATATGTTTATCTATGATCTTATGTAGTTGGATATAATATAGATTTTAGAGGTATCAATTATAGTCTTCTAATGAGTTAAGGTGTAAAGTGTTATAGATGCTGATTTAAGGATAAAAGATGCTTAGTAGTGGATATTACTAAAGTGGCTAATGGTGACTAGTGAATTCATGAACCTTAGTGATAAACAGGTCTAGTGGCATTGATTGCTATTAATAGAGATGATTATTTTATTATGGTGTAGTGATAATGGGTTTAGTGATGGTGATGATTAGTTGATATTGATGACCAAGTTTATGATGTTCATTAACTGTCTTGTGAGGATTTATGGGCTAATGATGCTAATTGATATGAGATGTTAGTTGAGAGATGAATAAGATTATTGTAATACCCCATAAAATCGTGTGTCATATTCAGCTCGTAAAGCTCCATGAAAGATCCCAAGACTTAGAAAAATTTTGCTTAGTGTTCGAGATTCAATACTTAGTCTTATTATAGACCTCTAAACTTTGGGAATTTATTTGGTGACCTTTCCGACATCCGTTTTTCAATTTTCAAGTTGCATTACGACCGAGAAAGCTCGTAGTATATCCCAGATGAGTTTAAAAATTTTTGGAGTAGTGTAAGGGAATGTTTGGTGCCCAAAACAGAAGTTCCGTCGATTAACTCGCGCCGCCTGCTAACTCTAGTGCTTGCTTAGTTTTTTTTTCCAGCGTTTTAGGGTCAACTTCAAATGATCATAACTCCCTGTATATAATGAAATGTGAGAGCTTCTATATATCAATGAAAATATCTTTGAGTTCTCTTTCCAATACAATTGATTTCATCCAATTTGAATATCGGAGAATAAAGTTATGATCAATTTACTTCAGCTTATCAGACAGTCAACAGAGGGCAACTGCGTCTTTCTGTCTTTATTTAGGGGCATTTTGGTCATCTTCCACCCCTATATATACCTCTTAACACCGAATTAAGCCTCATTTTCAAAAAAATATACTCTTTTTCTCTAATTTCTCTCAAGAACAATAAGAGGGGTTTTCAATTGAGGATCCAAATTCAAGAATTTTCTCCGTCAATCTTCGTAAAATCAAGAATTAAGGTATGCGTAGTGTTCATCCATGGATTCCTTTCATCCATGGAGCTCAAGAATCAAGTTTTAAATTATGTATTGTGAATATGTTGTTGTGGTATGATTATGTTCATGTTGATGATTGTTGTATGATTTCAAGTTGGGATTTTTATGTATTTTCATAAAGCTATGTTAGTATGTAAGTTGAAATCTATGAAATTAGTTGTTTATGATATTGATATTGTTGGATGTTGATAATCAAGTTACTGATGTTGAATGATTGCCAAGTTGGAATCTGTATGTGTTACTATGAATCTATGACACCATGTGAGTTGAAAACATGTAAAACTTTGTCGTTCATGATGTAAAATCTTATGGTTTCACCTATGCCTAAATTATGCATGCAAGGTGTTCAATGAAATTCCTAGAATAATAATAATCATGTTTTCATGACTTAAGAGTACCAAGTAACAAGTCAATGCTCTATGCTTTATGATTCTACATGAATTCCATGTTATTGATGTATTGTGGTGGTGATATGTAGTGAACATGATGTTGAAGTTAAGAAGTACTTCCATGTTGAATGTATCCCCTCCCTCATATGAAATGTTGAGAACCATGTGTAGTATTGAATCCCCTACTTATGATATAATGAATTGTGGACTCTATTCCTATGAACAAGTCAGTCATGTGTGTCAGTTTCTTTCCATCGAGTCCTGGGGGTACTTGTACCCGAAAAATGTAGTTGTGTGCCTAGAGCCATATCATGTTGTCATGATATCCTCAGTCAATCCATGCTCAGTAAAATTCAGTCAGTCATATGACTCAGGAAATTTCAATAATCTCATGAACTCAATCACTTACCAAACATCAGTAGTAATTTCATCAGTTAACGGGAATTCAGCAAACTTAGTACCAGTCCAGTTCTACTCAGTACTCAGTAACTTCAACTCTCTCAGTCAGTCCTCAGATCTCAGTAGTATTCCGTCAGTCAACAGAACTCATTAAATTTATCTTAGCTCAGCTAAGCAACACTATCAGTCAAGCTAATCAGTTTAGTTAATCAGTTTAGTCAATCATGCTCAGTGTTTATTTGGATAGGAGTAGAAGTTAGCACTGAGTGAACCCAAGGATAGGAACACACGCTGTCAGATGAGGGTGTGATTCTTAGTAGTCATCCTTGCATTCCAGAACTATGTAGCCAGCATAGGACATCAACACTGCCAGCTTTAGGGTTGATGAGGAAGACATCCGCCGTTCTCTTTTGGGGACACTTCCAGATTTGAGGGTCACTCATAACTTGTCTTTACCCATGGCATAGTATTGACACCCTTCCAATCAGGGAAAGGATTGGACCCCAGTTCAGCTACATTAGCACATATAGGGCATGTCGGTTAAACTACTACCTCCCACAGTTTCAGTCATTCAGTCTCAATAAAAGAACTAAGATAGTTCTTTAGATATCAGGACTATCAGATACAGTCAACTCAGATATAGTACGTAACTCAGATAGTTCCATCAGATTTAGGGCTGTCACCTACAATCACCCATGTTATCAGTATCCAGTATCAAGGCTATCAGATATAGTCACTCATGTTATCAGCTATATCAGCTATCAGAAATCATTTTCCAGTCATATTAGATTTTAGTAAACTCATGCTATCAGTACTCAGTTTTAGGACTATTAGATACAATCAATTAGACCAGTCCTTCATAATCAGGACTGCCAGAAACAATCATTCCTTTAACAGTAATAAAGTATCAGTCTCCTAGTATTCAGTAATACAGTATCAGTTCCTCACTTATTAGTGATTCACAGATTAATATTAGTAAACACAGTCATTTAGTATCTCAGAACCAGTAAACTCATGTTGTCAGTATTCAGACTCAGTAGTTAGATCTTCATGAGTTCAGTAGCAGTTACTTATGTATATATGTGTTCTCACATTCATATCAGTCAGCATTGTTTATGCATACAAACCCTTTGCATTTAGCCTACCTTACTCATATACTCAGTACTCTCCGTTGTACTGATGCATCTGCAATATGGTTCCAGCAGTGATTCCTCGTCTCTCGAGGGCATGATCATTACTTATGTTATGGTTTATTTCAGTTTAGTTTTTCTAGTCGGAGTTAGTTGGGGACATATCCCATCAAGTCCCTATTTATACACTCATATTAGAGGCTTTTCAGACAAGTATGTTCAGACTTAAGATAGTATTACAGTTCTTTTGGGTATTTTATACCCCACTCTCATGTTATGATTATTCCATTTTGAACCTTATGGCCTTACAGTATTACATATTCTATATTTATGTTCTATATTATACAGTGTATCGGTATGGATATCAGCCATGGGTTAGCTTGTTATCCCTTGAGGTCATGGGCACTGTGTAGCATTCCGGTTCAGCAAATTAGGGCGTTACAATTATATAGGGTGATTAGTGGTCTTTTGTTAAATGGTGACTAGGGGTATTAAGTTGGCTAGAAAGGAATTTTGGTTAATTGTCGAATATGGTCTAGAAATAAATCTTGACTAGGTGATTGATATTCTCTAGTTAGTGAATAATAGTTAGTCGTTGACCCTTCTATAGTAATTATGTGATGAATAATGGATGGAAAATAATTAAGGGTTATATGATGACTAGTGAATAATTGGTTTAGTAATTTTCATTGTCTATATAATAAAGAGTGAATAGATTGTATTGACAAGATGGATGCCTACTTAGTAGTAGGGTTACTGTTATATGTATAACAATATATTTTATTCAATTATTATTATTTATGATGAGTATGAATGCTGGCAAATGGTCGTTTGATGGAAATTATGGAAACTATGGACAATGAGAAAGTTGGTTATATTTATTGATAAATTGATTGTTTTAAGCTCTCTTGAATGTACTCTCTGGTTGTACAGAACGTCGTGATGTATTCTTTACTTTATGCACTAGTTGGTGTATGGACACTAACTTTTTACTTATGTTTGCTTGTGATTGCACTTGTGTTGCCTTGTGATTTTGAATCATTAATTCCTTATGCTTGATGATATAGGCATGCGTTGATACCTTTTATTATATTGTTATTTTGATATTTTAAGATGTTACGTACAACGATATTGGCATTCATTGATGCCATATGTTATATTGTTATTCCAATGTTTCATGCTTATTATATACAACAAAATTGGCATGTATTGATGGGATTCCTTATGTTATACTGTTATTTTGAATTTCTTACTTATTATATACAATGATGATAGAGATGATTCAGTTTCAATTTTGTACCTTCACTTAGTTATGATTATAGTGCACGTTATCATTCTTATATCATGATTTAGCTCAGTCAGCCGATGATGCCTACTTGGTACCCATTGTTTTGATACTCATACTATACTTTTATATTTTTTGGTGCATATTTGAGTGTTAGCTTTTGCCATTGACTGTGGTTCATGCAGTAATTGATTTTTGGAGATAGGGTAAGCTCTTGTAGTTTAAGTCACCCTATTTCTTTCCATCTCTAGTAATCAGTCTTTAGCATTCGAGATAAATGTATTAACTATTCTATATTATGAATTGTATTGATATCATTAATTGTTTTTTGTACTAGATCGACCAAGTTTTGCGATTTATATCTTACATGACTAATTATTCTATCTAGAAACCTTATGTTTACAATTGATTTCCTTGGATTTAGCCAATGTTGGGCTTTTAGTACCTAATAAACCTATTGCGTTAGCTCTAGGTTATGGTATTATCTTAACTACTGGTGGGAATTAGTAGGAGCCATCAAGACTCATAAATTGGGTCATGACAAATTGGTATCAGGGCCTAGGTTTCACCGATATTGTTGGTACAAGAGCAAGTGTCTAGTAGAGTCTTGTGGATCAAAACATTGACATTTATTTCCTACCTTACGGAGAATATGGGACATTCTTAAGAGTTCTTCACTTCTTTCACTCATATCATTTCAAGTGTTTGAGTTGGTTCGTAGAATATTCTCTTGAATATACTCTTTCATAGAAGGTCAGGACATGTATTACCTCTACACAAGACTAGGATCCCAAGATCGAGCCCAGGGTTCCTACTCCTATTACAGAATGTGGATGACCCAAAGGTCGTGGACAACCCAGAGATATGTCCTTAGTTATAGGCCAGGATAGGATGCCCTTCCCAGAACTTATTTCTATAGTTGAGCTAGAGATTCTTCAACCACAGCTAGCAGTGGATCATGGATCAGCCTAGGCTCTACTAGGGTTTTTTTTGGCAGTGCTCAGAGATGCATAAGTTTAGTGGTTAGGCATTATTAGTGGTTTCCCATTGGATGGTGCACAGTCTGCAGATCTGAGTGGTACTGAGGAGGAGGCACAACCAGTAGTTGCGACTCCTAGAGTTGAGATTCCTTCTGCTCAAGTTGCTATTCAGCCGATAGTTGCCCAGCTAGTGATGGCCCAACTTATTATCTCTTCTGAGGAGTAAAATACGTTGGATAGATTCCCAAGATTAACTCTGTCGAGATTTTATGGTGCTACTAGAGAGGATGCACATGAGTTCCTAATTACGGATGAGGATAGGCTTCATGGTTTGGCTTTGTTGAGACTCGTGGTAAGGATTATGCCACAATTTAGTTGGACTTGTCTGCTCATCATTGGTGGAGAGATTTTATGGATTTTAGACCAGTTGGATCTTCTCTTTTATCCTGGACTCTGTTCATCGAGATGTTCTTGGAGAAGTATATACCTCGCAACATTAGAGATCAATTGATAGATCAGTTCCCTAGATTGGAGCAAGGATCCACGATAGTTATGGAGTATGGGATAGATTACTGCTTTGTTAAAGATGTTGAGGCTTTTTATATGCATGCCTTCTTAGAGTGGATATCCTCAGTTCGTCCTTGCAGCCTCAGAGTCAACCGAGTTTACCTATTTTGGCAGCTTCTTAGATTAATGATGAAGGTTATTCTAGCGTTAGTGATCACCTAATTAAGGGAAATGGTTAGCCTTTGTGGGGTTTATTTTCTAGTTTGTCTAGACGTGGTGATCATTTGGGGTCAACCGAATCTATTGGTTATGGTTTTGCTTAGATTTCTTAATTTACATGTGGACTTCCTGGTCACTATTTATAGGATTTCCCTAGTCATGGGGAAATGGTTGGTTCAGCTTATAGTGCTCCCTCTATTATAGTAGTTCATCCTCATCTTGAGGTATTTCTCTTTGTATAGGGGTGGTTATGAGGGTGCTCGAGGTAGTTCTCAGATAGGTAGGATAAGAGGTCAGATAGGTACCCACCCAAGTGGCGGGCGTGGTCAGTTATATGCAATACCTAATAGACATGCGGCTTATACTTCGGATGCTGTAGATGCCGGAGTAATTTTTGTTTACCATCGGTTGGCCCATTTTTGTTAATCCGGGATCTATTTATTTAATATATATACTTTTCTTCTTATTATACACCATGGTTGAAGTTGTCTATTGATTTATTATCTATAGCATTGCACGTACTAAAACACCCTGGGTTCCTGGCCCTTTGAAAATTTTATTAATTTTTGGTCTCTAGATAGGATACAACTAGGGGAAACGACTCGTACACTGGGATACGAGTTGTATGGTTTAGTCGTATGTTGAGTAGTGTTGGTTGGTAGGTTGGATTTTAATTTTGGAATAAATATGACTAGGGTGGTATGATTCGTATTGGTAGGTACAAATTTTTTGGTTACTTCACATAGTCATAGACTTGGTAACTTAAGTTGGATCTGAGTATGAATATCTCACCTTAAGCCATAAGCCTTGGTACGACTAATACCATAGACTCGTATAGTGGTCAGTGTTCAATTCTCTTGGGATTCTATTATGCCAGGGGTACGGACCATGGGTACTAGTTGTATACTTGGATACGTGGGGTGAGTCATACCTTGGACAGTGTTAGGTCTAAGGGAGATGGCCTTGGGTACGAGTGATGGGTACCACTTGTATTGAAAAGTATGATGGGTACAGATAGTCGTACCCATCTAACAGGATTTTTGTGAGTTTGAGTGAGGGAAATTTAAATATTTCCCCACTTAACCTAATAAGTTCCTATGACATATTCCTATTGGGAGGTTATTTTCCCTATTATTCTATTCATTAATACTTAGAAGTTTCTCTTAAACACTCTAACAATTCTCTTTAAAGCTTTTGGGTAAAGGATAACTAGGGTTTCATCTTAAGGATTACTTTGGGGCTTGTGTTGGTGATTTATCTCCAACATCTTCTTGGTTTAAGTCTGTAACATCCTAATTTTCTGGAACCGAAACGTCACACGGTGCTCATGATCCCAAAGGACCATAAGCTAACCCTCTACTGATATCTATACCTGAACATTGCATAATATCTATAATAAATCCAGAAAACTAGAAAATACTTGCCATAAGGTTCAAAACATCGAGAATACTTAAAGCTGAAAACTAAATACCGATACATCTATCCGAAAAGCCTCTAAACTATCATAACTACGGAGTTGATAGGACATGTCCCCAACTAACTACGTCTACTAAAAATAATCTAAATCTAATAGGATAGTAAAATAAGGATCATCCTCGAATGAAGAGGACTCATGGCTATGTCTACTGCTGCTGACTGGGACTGAGCTGCTAGGGGTACTCTGGATCTCATGCCTCTGAACCTATGGTGTCAAATAAAACACCATAGCACAAATATGTTAGTACGGGAATTTACTAAGTATGAAGATGAGTTAAGGATAAATGGAAGGGCTTACGCATGAACAATTACTAAACTGGATAATCATGAGAATACTGAATGATGACATATACATGAATGCACAAATCATAACTGAAAACATTGTGATTCGAAATACTGAAACTCGGATAATGCTTTACTATTATCTGAATTCACTACTAATACTGAGATATGAAATAACTGAATCTCCTGATATTGATAACCGAGTACTGGAGTTGAGATCAGTTCTCTCTAGAGAGTGATCTCAGAAATTGATGTTACTGGAGCTGATTAACTGAATCTATTCACATCAATGACTGCACTATGAACTTGCTACTCTCAGCTGACTAAATCGGAGATCAAACCCCTCTAATGGATGATCCCTGAATCTACTATCAATGACAAAAATAGATTTTATCTGAGATCAAACCTATCTAGTAGAGGATCTCTGAATCTGATAATGAGAATACTTAACTGAATCTGAGAATGAGATCAAGCCTATCTAATAAGTGATCTCTGGATCTGATAATGAGATTACTCAACTAAATTTGAGACTGAGATCAAGACTATCTAATGGCTGATCTCTGGATATGATAATGAGATTACTTAACTAAATCTGAGACTGAGATGAGGCCTATTTAATGGGTTATCTCTGGATCTAATAATGAGAATACTTAACTGAATCTGAGAATGAGATCAAGCCTATCTAACGAGTGATCTCTGGATCTGATAATGAGATTACTTAACTAAATTTGAGACTGAGATCAAGACTATCTAATGGCTGATCTCTGGATATGATAATGAGATTACTCAACTAAATCTAAGACTGAGATGAGGCCTATTTAATGGGTTATCTCTGGATCTGATAATGAGATTACTCAACTGAATATGAGACTGAGATCAAGCCTATCTAATGGGTGATCTCTGGATCTAATAATACTGATACTGAATATCTTTATCTAAGACCATGCCTATCTAGTGGGTGGTCCATAAATCAATGGAACTATTTGAGTTCCTTACTAAGATAGGTGATTGTATCTGATAGTTCTTATTTTTGAGTTCTACTCTGAAGACTGATACTAAAACTTTAACTGTGGGAGTTCTCACTTAATCGACATACCCCAAATCTGAACTGGTGGGGTCCAACCTTTACCCCTAGCAGAAAGGGTGTCAATATCATGCCATGGGTAAAGACCTCTACTCTGGTCAAGCTTCTCTAATGGGTAACCCTCATAAGAAGTCAAGCCTAAGGCAGTGCAATAGTCAAGCTTTATTCTAAGGGGCGACTCTTGCTCCTGCACTGCCTATGCAGTTCTAGAGTTCAGGGATTTCTCCTAACTACTCTTCCTCTGTAATGAGGAGCTGCCATCCCTGCACTCGCTAGGTGCTAGCTCCTACTCCCAATTGAAAGACTCTAAACTGATTCTTAACTGAACTTAAGCTGAGCTGAATCTTTTACTGATCATATTTCTTGAATGATCTGACTGAGTTACGATGAATTCACTTGGTTCCATATCTGATGAAATACTACTAAATCTTGTTATCTGACTGCATGATACTGAGTTCTGAACTGAACACTTGAATACTACTAGATCTGAGCTGAGTACTGAACTGAGGCTAGAATACTTGCGATACTGAGATTTCTTAAGTTCTGTATCTTTCAAAGAGTACAGAGTCCTATAACTCACTAAGTTCAGAGAATCATGGCTTAACTGAGATTATCGAGGAAACTGACATGGGCTCTAGACTGCATCTAATTTATCAGATATAAATACCCTTAGGACTCGATAATATAAAAGTAAAACATAACCATTCTTGAATAATTAAGACCATGGACATTCATTCACCATCACAATCACTAAAGTATCTCTTCAAGTATTTAGAAATCATAAACATGTGATAGTATAAGGAGACATGCTATTGGCTCATATTCCATTCAACAAGGTCTTACATCAAACACTCAGTATGTAATAAAGTTTTAGCATGAATTGAAGAGAACATAATTGGGGAATTTTGTTGTATCATATTACAATTCATTCACTAAGGCTTTTCAACAAACACTTGGTATGCATGGGTTTGCACACAATTGGGGATTTCTAGTATACATGCTATAATGGCTCTAATTCTTTCACATAAGCATTTTATCAAACATATGGGGAGCATTCTTTTCTTATTCAACAAATTCTACACTTAATTGATGTGAACACATCACTTAACACATAACTTGAAAAGGGTTTAACATGAACATCACATGAATATCACATACTAGGATCAAAGCTTGAAACCTCATAAACAAAATATGAATTGAAACTTGATAATAGCATGAACATCAATTTTAACTTACATGAATCATGAAAACTCATAAACATAAGATCTTTGAAATTTAGAAAAGGGTTCTTGAGCTTCTTGGATGAAAGGGACCCAAGAATCAACGTCTGCATACCTTAGGGAAACTCTTTCTTAAAGGCTCTCGAGAGATTCTTGATTTCTTGATTTCTCTAGATTTTTCTTAAAGAAGAAAAAAGGGTTTTGATTTTGTAGAAACCATAGATTTTGATGTTGAAGAGGAGAAATAAAGTCATGAGCCTTGATCGAGTATAAATAGCGGCAAAAAAGAGTGGAAAAAGACCATGAAGCCCTTTTAAAAATGAATTAAAAATACTGAATGGGGGCTGCAACGGTTGAAGCAACGGTCGTCGCTTAGTCTGATGGTTCGTCGGATCATCTATCACACATCGATCAAAAAAATAGCACACTACTTCCATGCGACGATCTCAGCAATAGTCCATCACAAACTTGATGGTCCATCGGATCATCCGACACACGTTGGCCTGGATGAGGCCATACTACCTTAGCGACGGTCCTAGCGATGGTCCATCGTAGCCTTGATGGTCCATCATCTTAGCCTTCGCACTTAGGCCAAGAAAGGAAGTCACTAGCTTGGTTATGATGGGCTGGGCGACGGTTAGTCGCAAGCTCAATGGTTCGTCAACCTGACCATCGCACCTGGGCTATTCCGACTACGTTCAGTAAAATGACCATAACTTCCTCACTCGATGCTAGAATTTGATGAAATGTGTATCGATGGAAAGCTTATTCAATGCCCTACATGAAAAAAAAATTTGATATTAGGGAATTCTATATGATATAAAATATTTCTCACTTGGGAAGTTACTTTTTAATCTTTTAGTGTCTAATTTATACTTCACTTGACATGTTCTAAGGCTTAGACTACGAGAGAATTTTGTGGGGTCTTACAAAGTCATGTTTTCATCCCTCATTGATATGTCCAACTAAAGGTAGGGTTTTATACAATGTTTACATGGTTTGATTATTTTGTGGTTTTGGATTTTCAAATATAATTTTAAGGGTTTTGGTTATAAATGCTTGGTTATGGTTTTCCCATGTTTTAATTATGCTTTAATATACTTTAATGGTGATTTCGGAGAATTGGTTGCATGGGAATGATTATTTGGTAATTGGCTTTGGTTTTGGAAATACTATCCCTAATGCATTTAATAAAATGCCTATGGGAATATTTTCACTAAATTATTGTATTTTCATGGAACTATTGCATGGTTTAAACTTGGTAATGGAACCCTAAATGGTTAAACTATTTGGAATGGTTTAAATAAAATAGTTTTGTGGTCATGGTTATGGTTAATTAGACTTCTTGTGGGGTACAATAGAATCCCCATGTAAACATGTTAATGAACAACTTGTGGGTTATATAGGACTCCCCCAAGCATCTTAATAATGGAACACTTGTGGGATACATGGGACTCCCTAAAGTTAACTTGGTAAATGGGTACACGAGAATCCCTTTACCTTAAAAGGTTTGGGTAAGGATAATACTTACAAGTTATAGTTGGTATGGCGATACGACTACTCATAGCCTTGATCAATAATAGATGGAATAATGTATTGGTTAGTTGGAAATGGTTTTAATTAGGTAGTAATGACGGGGTGTGATAGCTAACCGTGAAAGTTGGAGTTCCATGAATGAACACTAGAAACTCATATTTGCTGACATGAGCGATAGGGCATGACGACCCTTTTAATAATACTATGAGGTACATAGGAATCCTATAAGTACATTGTACATATGTATCATGGAGGGAAAGGGTACTTAGGAAATCCTTACATTTACGATATCTCTAGTTTGTGTGGCTGAATGCTTCAAGAACTATTCAGGAGGTTACATGGGACCCATATAGCTCGATGGTGGTTAAGAATAGTTAATCTTCACATACCAAGGTTAATGGTTTTAAATTTATGTTAAACTCTATTTTATTTCTCAGCACAATTATATACATGTATGGTTTATATGCATATGGTTGGCTTACTTGGTTTTATTGGTTGGTATTATTTTATCCTTATCCTAAGTTTATGCTAGCATTCACCCACTAACCCATCTTCGGGCAGCTATATCCCCATATAAAGAAAAAACTGACTGTTGTACTTCTCTTGCTTAACTATAAGACTTTTGGGATTAGCTACCAGATTGAAGTGGTAAGCCTCCATCTATCTGAAAGACTCCATTTTATGGATGTTAAATGTAATTTGGTTTATTTATGGATATTGGTTTTGGCTATGGTTGGGGGCATATCCCAACTATATTTTGGTACTTTTTTGGTTAGAGGCTATTGTAGAACTACAATGGTTTGGTATGGGTAGGATCGATATTGGTGTTAGCCTTAACATTGGTATTTGTATTGGGGATGATACCGTAGGACTAAATATGTCAATGTTCCATCCCTTTTTATGTTGGGCAAATATATAATAAATATGGAACTCATATAGTTATGGTTTGGATCATGGTTTGGTTGGTATTGTTTATTAGTTGTGTATCAGACGGTTGGACTCATTTGGGTGGTCACAAATATAGACCTATCCCAAAGTCTTGGACTATGCAATCACACTATCTTGTCATATGCTCAAGATACAGCCAACTCAGGGCAAACGTCTGGAGGTTGGTTTGGGTGATGGTGGTGGTTTCTGGTCCCATTTGGACTTGGGATACCTATTACAACAAGGCCCCAGGTCTGGTTGTGTTAAGTTGGTATTAGATCTATAGGTTCGTGGTCAATTGGGAGTCCATAAATCCATGTCTAGTAGAGACTCTTTTAGGGCTGTGTAGCGCACCACACTCATCAGAGAGAGACTATAAGACATTTAGAAATATTTTACTTTTTTGTTATTCTATTTTTAAGCTTGGAGTCTAAGTCCTGGAATTCCCTCTAATCCTTGTTTGTTTGCTTTTTAAATCATCCCTCATCGATATGGAACACAAGGAAATTCTTTTATCCCATCTGGGGATGATGTTGATGGACTACGACCTACTCTGGAGCTCATACCCGATCTTAGGGTCCTATCCTTGATTGTTCTAGAGTTCTTTCAGTTGATACTATTCCTCCTCAAGGTGAGGTGACTAATACAGAATTTCATCAGTCGATTTATACTATTTCTCTGTTGGTTGCTTCTCAGACTGAGTGGGATACATTTGGTGTTCTATCTACTAAGGCCAAGAGGGTTGGCCTACTTATAAAAATAAATCCTCCTACTTTTACTGGTGTGTAGTTAGAGGAGAATCCTCAGGGTTTCTTGGATAAAATAGAGAAGATATTCAGAGTGAGGAAAGCCACTAATGTGGAAGGTATGAATTCATATCTAATCAGCTTAAAGATATTATGTACCAATTATACAAAGAGTGGGATAGGGATAGAGATGATATGGAGGATTTGTCTTTGTAGGGGGCCTTTTCTAATGCCTTCTTAGATTGATTATTTTCTTAGGATCTGAGGGAAGCAAGGATTGAGAAGTTTGAATCTTAAGTATGGAAAATATCTTTCAAGTAATACACCTTGAAATTTCACCAGTTGTGCAGGTATGCTCCAAATTTAGTGGCTGATATAAGGGCGAGGATGAGAAAGTTCACTTTTGTGCTATTTTGCGATTTGATCCTTGAAAGAAAGGCTACTTTTCTTATTAAGGATATGGATATTTTGAGGTTGGTTGTTCACATATAGGAGGTGGAGGATAAAAAAGGAAACATGCAGAATTTGGTGAAAAATAAGGTAAAAGAAATAGGTTTTCCGAGTAGGGTGGTTCTCAGAATCAGGGGGTTGAGATAATAGCAAATGGCTGAAGAAGAAGTAGGGGAGTTCTGGTTTCTTCTCTACTGCTATAGCTCCTTACCTAAATCAGTTGAGTGATAGGCGTCAGCAATGTGGTGATAATTTCCAGGCATAAGGTGTCAGGTGATTGGGGCATAGTTGACTTCTTTGTGTCCTCCCTACTGATTTTATAGTCATATTCATCAGGGTTTTTGTGATGAAAGGAGGGTCAAATATTTTAAATATTTCCAGCTAGGCCATATGCTCAAAAATAGTCCAGATGGTAAGGGTTCTTGGGGAGGGGTCAAAGCTCCGGTTGCTTCATTTTCTGCTCTTGCACCTAGTGGTGCTGCTTCTGCGTCTTCTCCTACTTATGATATCGGCACTTGAGAGAATAGGTTGTATGCTCTTATATCTCTGCAAGAATCTTAGGCATTACTAGTACGTTACAACTCTTTTTTCATGACATGTATTATCTACTTAAGTCCACTCTTTTCTATGTGACCCTATATATGGCTGTGTGTTTTGGTTTTGATCCTGAGGTTTTTCCAAATTATTTTCAAATTTTTGCCCCGGTAAGTGACTTCGTTATTGCTAAAAGAGTCTATAGGGGGAGTTTGGTATTTGTTAGAAGCAAGCACACCTTGATAGATGTGTTTAAGCTGGATATGGTGGATTTTGATGTTATTCAATGGATAGATTGGTTACACACTTGTTATGCATCCTTAGATTGTTAGACTCGTAAGGTTGACTTTAGGTTGAGAGCAATTCCCTAGCTCCTAGGGGGAGGTTAATTTCTTATCTTAGACCTCAGAGATTAATCCCCCAAGGGTATCTGTATCACTTGGTTTGGGTTAAAAATACTAACTCAAAGGGTCCTCCTTTTCACTCGGTTCTAGTGGTCGATGAGTTTCCTGAGGTTTTTCAGACGATCTTCCTAGTGTTCCTCCGGATAGGAACATCAAGTTTGGTATTGATTTGGTTTCAGAAACTCATCCAATATCTATTCCTCCTTATAGAATGGATCCAAATGAGAGAAGAGAACTCAAGGAGAAACTTAAGGATCATTTGGATAAGGGGTTTATTCATCCTAGTGTATCCCTGTAGGGTGCACCAGTGTTGTTCTTATGCCAGAAGGATGGTTCCCTTCAGATATGTATCAACTATTGATAATTGAATAAGGTATCGGTCAAGAACAAGTATTCTCTTCCAAGGATGGTTACAAGATGCCCAGTTCTTTTCTAAGATAGACCTTTGGTCTAGGTATAATCATCTTAAGATTAGGGAGGAGGATATCTATAAGACAACTTTTCGTACTTAGTATGTGTACTTTGAATTCTTGGTTATGTTATTTGGTTTGAATAATACCCTAGCGGCCTTTACGGATTTAATGAATAGGGTTTCCAGACAATTCTTGGATTTATTTTTCATTGTGTTCATTGTTAACATCTTGGTGTATTCTAAAAGTGAGGTGGATCATGCTAAACACCTCCATGTGATGTTGGAGACCTTGAAGTAACAATAGTTGTATGCCAAGTTCTCTAGGTGTGAGTTTTGGTTAAACGCTTTAACTTTTCTTTGTCATATTATTTCTAGTGAGGGGATCTCAAAAGGTTGCAGTGGTGAAAAATTTGCCTAAACCCATGACTCTAACTGAAATTCGGAGCTTCATAGGTTTTGCTAGGTATTATAGATGGTTTGCAGAAAACTTTTCTTTGATAGCAACCCTTTTGACTAAGTTAACTCGGAAGAAAGTAATGTTTCCTTGGTCAAAAGTGTGTGAAGGGAGTTTTAGGAAGCTTAAGGATAAGATAACTTCGGCTCTAGTTTTGACATTGCCTGAAGGTAATGATGGGCTTGTGGTTAATTGTGATGCATATAGGGTGGGACTTGGTTGTATTTTTATTCAACATGGGAAGGTGATTACCTATGTTTCCAGGCAATTAAATGTGCGTGAGAGGAATTATCCTACTCATGATTTGGAGCTGTTGGCAGTGGTTTTTGCTATGTTGTATTTTTATTTAACATGGGAAGGTGATTGCCTATGCTTCCAGGCAATTAAATGTGCGTGAGAGGAATTATCCTACTCATGATTTGGAGCTGTTGGTAGTGGTTTTTGCTATGAAAATATGGCGGCATTATTTGTATAGAATGCACATAGACATCTTTTTTGATCATAGGAGTTTGCAGTATATGTTCACTCAGAAGGAGCTAAATCTTAGACAGAAGTGATGGTTGGAGCTTCTCAAGGACTATGATATAAGTCTTCACTATCATCCAGGTAAGATTAACATTGTTACTTATAATCTTAACAGGTTATCCATGGGGAGTTTAGCTCATGTGGATAAGAAGAAGCAGGAATTGGTGAAGGATATTCACTACTTGGCTAATCTTGGAGTTCATCTCTTGAACTCCGAAGATGGTGGTGTGTTGGTACAGGAAGTGGTTAGATTATCTCTCAGTGCAAAGATTAATGTGAAGCAAGTTCTAGATCCTTTATTGATGTAAATCAAGAGTGATGTTGGTGGGCAAAGGGTGATGGTATTTGAGATCAGTGGTGATAGTACTTTACGGTACCAAGGGAGGTTTGTGTGTTCTTGACGTTGATGGGTTGCAAAAAAAGATCTTGGATGAGGCTCATGAATCACGCTATGTTGTTCATCCGAGTTCTACGATGATGTTTCATGATCTTACCGAGATATATTGGTGGAATGATATGAAAAGGGACGTGGTTGATTTTGAAGCCAAGTGCATGGGGTGTCAACAAGTTAAAGTTGAGCACATGAGGCATGGAGGGTTGTACGAAGAGATTGATTTGCTCAAGTGGAAATAGGAGGTAATCAATATAGATTTCATCACCGATCATCCTCAGTTGGAGAACCAATTCGATTCGATTTGGGCCATCATGGCTAGGATAATGAAATCTGCTCATTTCTTGCTAGTATGGACTAATTTTTCAGTGGAGGATTATGCAAAGTTGTATCTTTATGAGATAGTAAAGTTGTATTGGGTACCTATTTTGATTATCTCTAATCGTGGTACAGAGTTTTCATCTTATTTTTGGCGGTCTTGTCAGAAAGGATTGGGAACTAAGGTAAGTTTGAGTACTGAATTTTATCCTCAGATGGATGGGCAAGCAGAATGGACTATTCAGACATTGAAGGATATGCTTTGGGCATGTTTGATTGACTATGGTGGCAATTGGGTTGAGCATCTACCTTTGGTATAGGTTGCTTACAATAATAGTTATCATTTTAATATTGGAATGTCCCCTTTTAAGGCACTGTATGGTAGGAGGTATAGATATCAGACTGGATGGTTTAAGCTTGGTGAGGAAGACATATTTGGTTGGGAATTGGTTTATAAGGCTACGAAAATGGTGAAGGTGATTCGGGATAGGATTAAGGATGACCAAATTTGCCAAAAGTCCTATGCGGATACAAAGCGTAAAGACTTGGAGTTTGAGGTTTAGGATAAGGTATTCCTAAAGGTATCTCCCATGTAGGGAGTAATGCGGTCTTGTAAGAAGGGAAATCTCAGTCCTCAATTTATTGGTCCTTATGTGATTTTTCGGAGGGTTGGTAATGTTGCGTATGAATTGGAGTTGCCATTTAGATTGAGATCCATTCATCCGGTATTCCATGTCTCCATGTTGAGGAAGTGTCTTGGTGATCCTTCTTCGGTGGTTCCCTTGGAGTGCTTGGGTATTTCAGATTCTCTCTCTTATGAAGAGGTCCCAGTTGCGGTAGTGGATTGACATATTTTTAAATTACGGACAAGGGATATATCCTTAGTTATGGTTCTATTGCAAAACTACAAGGTTGGTAAAGGCTAAATGGGAAGCGAAGGAGGACATAGAGTCTAAGTATCTGCATCTATTTTCTGCTCCTGGGATTCATGCGGAAGGTATGTTCTCTTAAACACATCTTTATTTTCCGAGTTTATTAAAGGAAATATTAATATCTTTGCATCTGTGTTTCCTAACTTAATTAAAGGTTGGATTGATATTTGATAATGCAAATGAATCATGCTTGTGGTTACCCTACGCTGTCTATCATTCTGGCACTAATGATCCTAGTGGGGGAGTCTGAAACGCCCTAAGTTCTTGGACCTCATATAATTTCCTAGATTTCTAGTCTCTGGACAGGATACGTGTAACGCCTTAAGAACCTATCCCAAAATGTCACATGGTGCTCAAGGCCACACGTGGCCTCAAGCTAACCCTCTAAGCTTGTCATCACTTTCAGAACTCATTATAGCACAAATCATGCTAAGATAAAGAGGAATAACCATGTCATGAAAATACTGAAATACAAAGTAATACTGCCCTATACAAATAAAATACTGAAATATCTGTACACGCTGGTACACTAGTCTGACAAAGCCTCTACTACATAGGACTGAGGAACCGTTGGGATTGATCCCCAACTGAATCGTACTGAACTAAAAGTAAACAACCATCTATTAACAAGACAAAATCAGAGTCACAGGTCCTCAAATAATGAGGACTCACCAACCGCAGAAATGTAGATGAAGGTACTCAAAGATCACTGTCGCTGCTGAGACTGAGTACCAGAACCTATATCATAAGGAAATATAGAATACAAAAGAGTATGGGAGTCAGTACTTGGGAATGTACTGAGTATGTGGGGGTGGATGAAACATTTTAAATAATATCATAAATGTATAAGAAATCATGCATGCTGACAATAATAACTCTCTTCGCTTGAATTATCTAAAACATTATTTCCGTAAGTCATCAGTAACAACATATGCTTCATAAATCTCATAAATCATTTAACTCAGCTCAAACTCTTTGACTCATGACTCAGAGTGATTTGGTAACTCATGGTACTTAGATCATTATGGACGTGGGAGTTACTTATAACCGACATAACTACACCATATGAGCCGCATGGAGTCTAATATTTTTCCCTCTTAGAGAGAGAACCTCACATTGGTGGGGGTGTTATACTCTTTCCAGGGAGTACAACCCCAATCTCATTATTACAATCCCATACTCGGCCTTTGGTCCACAATTATCAACATCAATCCTACGGTGGCACGTAGTTTTGGAGAAATACCACATTTCCCGCTTGATGCTAAATACTTCTCCCAGACTCAGCTCATAATGCGTTAGGAAATCCACCTTAATCAATATCATCTCATGGTTCTATTTTAGAGACCAAAACATAAATATATATCTCATTTGTAAATCATAAACATCTTGTGGATTCCTAACCGGACTCAACTCAACACAATCTTTCTAATATCAAATACATTTGCTTTTCAAATCATTTTCAAATATCAAAATCTTCAAGGAAACATCATAGGACTCATTCTTGACTTTCAATCTCAAATATCGATATATATTCGATAGTCAAATTTCTCATGGAAAGGCATAACTCATGACACTTGTCTTAAATCGCTTAGAAATCATCAATACATAATGACAATATACAACTCATGGAATAAATTCTCAATTTAAGAAACATGATGGTGAAATAATCATAAATATCAAACTTATTCAACTCAAATCTCATAAATCATAAATAATGAAATTTGGGTGTAAACCCACTTGCAAAATCTTGTAAATCAATAATAGAAAGTAAATCTTTAGGCACAAGAATGAAAGGAGTGTTATTGTTCAATCCCCAAATACCTTGGATTATACTTTTGGAGATGTAGAAACTTGTTTGGAACTTTTTTCTCACACTTTTAGACCAAGATTCTTGATGTCCTTGATTTGGGGAACTTAATTCTCGAACAACTTGGAGAAATCCATCGAAGATCCTTGAATTTCTTGGAAGAAGATTGAATTTTTGAGTTTTGGAAGAAACCCTAATGTTTACATGTTTCTTGAAAGAGAAAAGGAGAAAAATGAAAACTGTCCACCTGAAAACTGTGACGGTTGATCTGACGGTCCGTCAAGTCTCCTGACTGTCCACCAGATCCTCCATAACTCAAGTTCCAAAACTTAAATGTTCTGCCCCAATGTGACAGTCAAAGTGACGGTCCATCAGGAAACTTACGGACCACCAAGTCATCCGTCACTCGAGTGCCAGAAATGAGACATTCTGTCTCGACCTGACGGACCCCTTGACGGTCCATCAACTTTTGACGGTCCACCAACTTGGCCATTGCACAATGGCCTAAAAAAGGTGTCATTTACTTGTCTTGAAGGGGCACTTGATGGTCCACCAGGGACCTGACGGTCCGCCAGGTCGATCGTCAAACCTGGGCGATCCGATACTGTTTAAAAAACGACCATAACTCCCTCGTCCGATGTCAGATTTTGATGAAATTGGTATTGATGGAAATCTTATTCAATTATATACATGAAAAAAAAGTATAAATTAGAGAAATACAACATGGTTTAAACTTCAATCACTTTATAAGTCATATATATCCACTCAAAAGATGGATTTAGGCTTAAGAAATGATCGGGGTAATACAATACAACTAAGGAAAATGGCTCATATTTTGGGATATGAGTGGCATGGTTTAGTAATATGCTTATCAATGTTGGTTTTTAGGTTGTATTTGGTTTATATAATGAATAAGACTTGGGTGGTAGAAGTCATATTGTTGGGTACGGGTTGTTTCCTTAGATTATTCAGTCTTAGACATGGTAACATAAGTTGGATCTGAGTATGAGTGGATCACCATGAGCCGTAAGCCAGGGTATAATTTGCAACATGGACTTGTATGGTGGTCAGTGTTCAATTCTCTTGGGATTCTATTCTGCCAATGGTAAGGATCATAGGTACTAGTCATACGCTTAGATGTGACATTGTTTGGGGTAAGTCGTACCTTGGAAAGATTTGGGTAAAATGGAGATGGTCTTGGGTATGAGTGGATGGTACCACTTGTATTGGAGGGTACAATTGGTATAAATAGTCGTACCCACCTGACGAGATTTCTGGGAGTTTAAGTGAGGGAAATTTGGACATTTCCCTACTTAGCCTAATAAGACCCCACAACTTATTTCTTATTGGTAGGTTATTTTCCCTATTATTCTATTCATTATAACTTAGAAACTTCTCTTAAGCACTCTGCGATTTGCTCTAAATATTTTGGGTAAAGGAAGGCCAGGGTTTGTCTTAAGGATTACTTTGGGGCTTGTGTTGGAGATTTCTCTCCATCATTTTCTTGGTTTAATACATGTTCTCTTCCCTCATTGTTAGTTCCAACTAAATTCATGGTTTTATACAATGTTTTCATGGTTTTGTTATTGTGTGGTTTTGGATTTTCACATATAATTTAGGGGGATTTGGTTATAAATGCTTGGTTATGATTTATCATGTTTTAATTATGCTTTTGTATATTTAATGGATGTGTTGGATAATTAGTTGCATGGGAATGGTTATTTGGTAATTGGCTTTAGTTTTGGAAATACTATGCCCTAATGTGTTCGATAAAATGGCTATGGGAATATTTTCACTACTTTGTTCGATTTTAATGGAACTGTTGCATGGTTTAAATTTGTAGGCTAGGGGATGGTATGATACTCGATGATACTTAAAGTGACTAAGCCTCCTTGACACTATACTAGCTTTTGGGGTCTCACTTATTAACCTTTTTCTATTCTTCTCTTTTCTTGATCACACATATTCAGGATGGGTGCGGTTTTTTTGACAATTATTTCTTCCTTTTCACAACTTTTCTTTTCTTATTCTCTTTCACCGAACCCAGTTTTTTATTCTTTTCTTTTATTCAACTTTTCTTCATACTCATTTTACATCACACACCCTTATGACAGCCACCCTTAACTTAGGCTATTTGCCTAAGTTAAAGTGCACAATGTCCAAGGAGGACCAGGGCCAAAACAAGTTTGTTGTGATACAAATAGGAATGTAATAGGTATAATAAAAAGAATAGCCATCCAAGCTCAAAATTAGGATCAAGGGATATTATTTACAAATGAAAGGTCATTTAGGCTAAAAGTGGACAAATATCAATAACGACCTATGATCCTTTCCTAACCGCTGTCCTACAACTAAGAAAAGACCAACCGGGCATGTCCTGGATTTAATACATAACTAGAACTAGGTAGTATGTCACACACACATAGCATAAAGGTATCTATCTGTCTTTCTGTCTGTCTGCCTGTCTTTCTCTCTGTCTATTCGTCTATCTATATTTCTATCTATCTATGTATCTATCTATCTATCTATGTATCTATCTATCTATCTATCTATCTGTCTGTCTGTCTGTCTGTCTATCTGTCTGTCTATTTATCTATCTGTCTGTCTATCTGTCTATCTATCTATCTATCTATCTATCTGTCTGTCTATCTATCTATCTATCTGTCTATCTGTCTGTCTGTTTGTTTGTCCATCCATCGATCCATTGATCCATCCATCCATCCATCCACCTATCCACCCATCCACCCATCCACCCATCCATCCATCCATCCATCCATCTATCTATCTATCTATCCATCCATCCATCCATCTATCCATCCATCCATTAATCCATCTATCCATCCATCTATCTATCTATCTATCTATCTATCCATCCATCCATCCATCTATCTATCAATCAAACTATCTATTTACCTACCTATCTATCTATCTATCTACCTACCTATCTATATACCTACCTACCTACCTATCTACCTACTCAGAGTCTTTTAGAAATGCCCATGAGATTTCTTACTATATGATATGTTTATGAACCGTCTTAAATTGCTCTCATATATGTTGAATATGCATTATTATTTTGGATTCGCTCTACATACTAGTACATCTGTATCGACCCCCTTCCTCCTAGGTTCAGAGGCTCAGTCTAAGGGTCTAGCTAATCAGTACAGTATTCCTGAGAGAAGTGATCCATGAAGTGGTGAGCCTTCTTTGTTCCAGAGGCCTATTATTTTAAATTATGTTATTTCATTGTTTTGGTCTACTGGGGGCCTTCTCCCAATTTTCAAAATAGTTTTGAGATGTAGTATACATTTCACAGACTGAGTCAGATCTCATTCAGATGTTTTGAATTGCAATATTTTTTTTATGTCTTGAAACCCAGAGTTAATGACCACGTTTCCGTATCAGATTATATCTTTGCATTTTCTTTTATGATATCAATGTTGTGTATGATTACTAGAATAGATAGAGTAGGAATTCCAAGCCTTCATGGTTTGGGATATCTATCACGGCAAAGCCCTAGTTCGGGTGGTGAGATAAACCCTAAAGGACTAGCAATTGTATGCTAAGTTTGCTAAGTATGAATTTTAATTGAATGCTGTTACTTTTAAAGGTCATGTTATTTCTAGTGAAAGGATCATGGTGGATTCTTAGAAGGTTGCGGTGGTTAAGAAGTGGAATAGACCCATGACTACAATTGATATTAAGATCTTCTTAGGTTTAACGGGTTAATATAGGAGAGACTTCTTGTGGGGTACATTGGAATCCCCAAAGTAAACATATTAATGAACAACTTTTGGGGCACGTAGGACTCCCTCAAGAAACATAATAATGTAGCACTTGTGGTGTATATGTGACTCCCCTAAGTTTACTTTGTAAATGGGTACACGGGAATCCCTATACCTTAAAAGATTTGGCTAAGGACAATACTTGCAAGTTATAGTCGGTATGACGATACCACTACTCATAGCCTTGGTTAATAATCGATGGAATAATGGATTGGTTGGCTGGAAATAGTTGTAATTAGGAAATAATGTTAGGGTGTGATAGCTAACTGTGAAAGTGGGAGTTCCATGAACAAACACTAGAAACTTATATTTGTCGATATGAGAGGTAGGGCATGGTGACACTTTTTGTAATACTATATTGTATGCTGGAATCCTCTAAGTACATTGTACAGATGTACATAGAGGGTGATGTTACTTAGGAATCCCTTACTCTTGTGGTATCTCTGATTTATACGGCTACACGCATCGGGGCTCGTTCAAGAGGTTACAATGGACCCATATAGCCCGTGGGTAGTTAAGAACAGTTAAGCTTCATATATCCAAGTTAACGGTTTTAAATGCATGCTAAACTCGATTCACTTTCCCAACATGGCTATATATATTGGCTGACTATTTATAAAGATGCACATGACTATGCTTGCGCCTGTGACCAGTTCCAGTGCCAAGGAAATATCTTGCAGAAGCATGAGCTCCCCATGACACCCATTTTTTGAGCTTGAGTTGTTTGATGTGTAGAGAATTGATTTCATGGGTCCATTTTTGTGAGTTATTAATGTATGAAGTATATATTGGTGGCAGTTGACTACGTTTCTAAATGGTTGGAAGGGGTTGTGATTCCCAATAATGAGGGTCGCAGTGTCACAACATTTTTGAAGAAGAATATGTTCTCAAGGTTTTGTACTCCATATACTATTATTAGTGATGGCGGGTTCCTTTTTTATAATCATTTGTTTAAGGCCCTTCTTGAGAAATGTGGAGTTAAATATAAGGTAACAACACCTTACCATGCCACCAAATCTTTAATGCGAACACTAGAACAAACAACTCAAAATCATGAGTTAGACAAATCCTCTTATGTACTTTCAAATGCCTAGAAGATTACGCTACCACCTTGTCATGATGCATTAATACACAACCGAGTCCTACACTGAACTATGATATATTCATTGCTTTACTTCTGTGCTAGGTGCTATACCCTACAACTCTGAAATTTCATGGGCTATATGGAATCCTCGATTGACTCGGCGGAGAAGCCTCCAAATCAAGTGTGCCACAAGGGTTGGAGTCTCTGACTCTGGTATTCCACACGACCGTCGCCAGCGTAAAAATAATATACCTGGATCGACAAATCATGGTTTTATGCTAAGATTTACTTGAACTCAAACCTTCTTCTAGTAACCACCTAACCCTCAATAAGCCTAGTTTTAACTCTTAAAAACATGCATTCTCTGAAATCAAACTCTGAAAACATACTCTGTTATGGCATACATACTTATGGTATCGTCATACCATTGACTTGCAAGTCACATCTCTGAGCCATTAATAACATATTATAATCTTTGTTTTAAGAACATAAGTTTGGGATCACCATATCAATAAATCAATTCAAAGAAACTCTTTCTTAAACCTCATGTAAGCACATGCAAGGAACTCTCTTTGTCAAACATTTCAATAATGTTAAATTTCTCAATCACATACAACTCTTTCTCATTTAAAACAAGGATGTAATTATATCAAGAAACTCCTTCTCATCATCTTTAAATCATGCTAAAACACTAAGGTATTGATAAAACTAATTTCAACCCATAAATCATGCATTTCAAATCATTCACAATAAGATCATGAACTTGAATTTATCACAAGAGAGGGACTTCATAATCTGTGCTCTCAAACAAATCTTAAATTTCAATTTCATACATATACATATTCTTGTAAATCAATTTAAGGGGATAAGTCCTAAAGGCCAAAACAACAATATTAATAACATGAATAAACCATAATAAAAATCATGGATTTCAAACCCCTTTAATAAATTTATGCTTGATAATCTTAAACATAATTGAGTGTTTTCAACAAGCCTATGTATCTTTAGGATAAACCCCACGTACCTCAAATTAGAAGATTTTGAATGATCTCTAGCCTTTTAGGATGATATATGTACAATTGATGGGTGCTTCTTGAAGCCATAGCAATAGGGATTCCGAATATTCAAGAATTAAGGAAAACCCACGGTTGAATCTTGAGTTATTTGGGTTTTAAGTTGGAAATCCTAGAGAGTGTTCTTGAGTAATTTGGATGATTCTGAATGTATTCTGGTGTTTTTGGGATTAAATCCTGTGTTTAGGATGATAAGGGGGTTTAAAATACCCACTACACGCTAAATGAGATGGAATAAAATATAATTGGGAGTCCGATTTAATGGTCCACCGCGATGCGCTACTATCGCGGTGACTCACTGGAAAATGACGAATGGGAATTTTAGGGTCACCGCAATGCGGAGCCATCACATTATCCTACTGGTTGGGACCTAAAACTTTAGTACGACGCACCACAATCGCGCTAGGAAACTGGAATTTAACAACTCCACGATGCGCCAAGTACCAAAATGACGGTGTTTTATGACTAGGACTTAAATTAGCCATAACTTCTTGCCCGGGTATCGTATTTGGGAAAATCTTATATCGACAGAAATCTCATTCAATTCCCCACTCTACGAAATTGATTAACATGCCATATTTTCATAGGATTTATTGCTTTTGGATCATCTACGCATAGAAATGATGGTTTTTGTTCTAGCCCGAAATGTGGGGCATTACATTATCTCCCCCTTGGGATCATTCATCCCCGAATAATGGGTAGGAATGTTTAAAATTAAAGGTATAGAATAACGCAGACCTGATGTATCTTCTATGAAAGGATATGACTGATCTAAAACATTTAATCTTATATCATGAAACTGAATTCTGAGTTGACTTGCCCTTACTTATTTTAAGGAGCAGATTCATGTTGAGAGTTTAGGATTTCCCCCAAAATGTTTATGCTCAAATCACACATGTTAGATTTGGAAGTGATAACTTATGTATGACGAATCATGAGGCAACAAGATTTAGATCGTATAAAGGTATTATAATCTCTGAGCTAAAATTGCTCGAAAAATTTGAGATTATGTGCTGAACTCTTATGAACTGAGTCATTACTAAATAACTGAATTTGAAACATAATGCTTGGACTAAACTGAGTTCGTAACTTACATGGATGGAATAGATAATCTTTTGGGATGGTTATACACATTGGACTTCAGATAGGAGGACTGGGTGAAAAGATGGAAAACCACAGTAACTTGCCTGCCTTCCTATTAACTAAATTACACTGGACACTTATACTTAACTGGAATATCTCTTCAACACATTTTCGAAAAAAGTTCTAGCAGCCTTCGGGAGCAAAGAATGTCTGACACGAGTTACACAAGACATCTAACTAAGGAATCATAACAATGACACTACTCTATAGCATGGAATATAAACATGTAACTCATAACTAGGATAGAATTACCAAACCTTAGGCATTGCAACTTCTTACTTTCAAGATTAGACATACTTCTAAAATACTCTCTCAACTATACTTTTCCCTTAAACACCATGCTCATTGATTCCGCTTATTTTTTCTCACAGGGCCGCTGATATTTCCATCTGCTAATGTCTAAACTAAGCTAAATCCCCTCATCATCTTCAAGCCTAACTCCAAATCACAAGACGCACCACATAATACTGTAGTACTAGTTTGAATCATGAATTTCACAATTCCTCATCTCCTGCATAATTCTTATTGCCACTCCGGCAATCACCTCCAACTTCGTATTAGACATTCATAAACATCCAAGGCATCCATCCATATGCGTACAAACATGACATTCAAGACTACCTTCATACCCACATAAACACTTCTAAACAACCACTCATAAATCATATTCCTCATATTCTCTAATACTTCTATCCATAACAACTTCACTGCACTATTCAGATGATACACATAAAATATCCTCAACTAACCAAGCCATACATGAAACCTCACCTCAAAATTATTTCAACATATAGACTTATATAAAACAAGCACATAACATTTTTCCCCAAACATAACACATAAAATTTCAACTAACCTTGACACGTATCAAAGACTCGGCCCCAATCTTACTCCACAATTACCACCTTAACTTAAATAAGCACACAACTATCTTTCATTAACAAGAACTATTTAATCTTTCCCATCTAAACAACTGTTCATTATCACTATCTCGACCTAAGGGAAAAAGGTCACTGAAAATTGGAATACCAGAATTCGGAACATGAGGGGAGTACTAAGCGTAACTTGATACCCTACTGAGCCATGAGGAATAGAGAATTCATGGCATAGAATCATTACGGAGATTTAATCTGAGGATGTACCTAATATAAATCAAAATTTTCACTGATCGTTAAGAGTATAACATGTGCACAAGAGTCAAGAATTGCATTACCTGAATATTTGGAATTCATCACTTTCGAAAAATGATTCAGATTGCTGAATAAACTAGGAACTCGTCATACTAGAAACTAGGACAGTACATGATTCCTTATCATATGCATGAACACGGATAATGATCATGAATCTGAAACATATAGCATGAGTATATATCAGAATAACTGAAGTAAACTGCTGAAATAAAAATAGATTGAGTATCGTTCTTTCTCACGACTAATTCCACAACTTACTGGCAAATGTATTAGCATCTAAAAATTTTAATTAGTTACTCATTCTATCATTACTCTATCAACCACTATATACAGTCTAGTATTAACTAAAATCACTTTACTCTAGAGTCGGGGATATAAGAATACACATAAAACTAAACATACCCAGTAAGGCAGTATCGTCATGTATAACAACCAATGCTAATACCTCCTTCTAAGATTCATCCCTTAGGTTTCTATATCCATACAAGTCATCATATAACAGCTTAAACATTCACCAACTTAGATTTTTCTAACACTAAACATGGATATCTTTAAACCTTTGATGGACCACACTACTTCTGTCATAGTCTACTAGCATAACAACTCCAAATTTATATCTCTCTACTCTGAGAATCAAGATTTTCCAAAAATGCTCAACATCATTAATCATAACTCTATAACTTAGCTATCAAGGACATCACATATTATCTAACTAGTCTTTCTCCACCTAGAAACTCAACTGTACTACTATGTCTACTAGCCACAGAATATACTAGTCCATCCAATTAGGACATTCTATCCAAATACCTCAAAAATCTATAACATACCTTCTCATAAGTAGTACTAGTTTAAAACTACTAACGAAAAGAAGGTCAAGCGGGTAGAGTCACATACCAGACATGGTCAACCTTAATCTTATATTAATACCCATACCATCTTATCTACTTATACGACTTTCTCACATAACACTTACTTATCCAAGCGTACATTTAGAATCCCTTCAAATTCCACAAACTACCTTGTGTCTATAATTATAAAATACTAGCTAATCTAGCCATTTTCATACTTCAAGCAAATAAGAACTCACCTTAGCTAATAACTCCTTCTCTACCTTCTACTAAACTAACACACAAGGACATATCACTTTAATACCAACTCAATCACATTCAAAAAGATTTGGCTATACATACATTCAATAAATCACCCTTACCACTTTTCTTTCCATTATTCCTCTAAACCCCCAATTCCAACCAACATAAGAACCAACAAGATAGACAATAAGTTGCTAGTGAATCAAAATAGGTCTCACGTGGCTTCACTAGACTTTGAGTTTCAACAACACAATGATAACAAGATTACAAAAGATAGAAACTTCACACACAATAATCAATGATCTAAGAATACATATCTTACTCTGTATAAATAAAATAAAATAAAATCAGAGTACAACACTCCCACCACAGACTACCATACAATCTACACATGCTACTAGCTACCATATTAGTTTATAACTAAAAAAGGGTAAATCATTCTCAAACATCGGTTATTCAACTAAAATATTTATTTACACAAAAGTCATCTTCACTCTGACTTCTAACTTTGTGACTTTACTTCACCAAATTCTTGGTCCAACATCACTACCAGTAGATCATGACACCGATATTTAACGTATCCTACTACTCTGGTGGAAATATAGTTCCAACATTAGACAACACATCATCCTACATTAAGCATGATGTCGGTAACATTAATTATGAAAAGGACCGAATACACTTAATTTTGTAGGCTGAAAAGCACCATTTTATCAGAATCAAAGTTCACACAAGAATCAATACACTCTGAGGCACTAACGGACTCTTCACAAGTCCTTGCACAATTTCAAAATCTTATATGGATCAATTACAAAGAACCATGTCATTTAGACTCTAAACTTCTGTACTTGAATCACCCCAACAATGAGATATGTCTAAGAACATTAGAGTAAGGAAAGAATTGGGATGACTGTATGGGCAACACCATAGCATGAATTAGAGTATGAAAGAGCAATATTTTGACTTTATTGCATAAACTAGAACATAAAGAAAGAGAGACATTCCTAAATTACTTGTAGCCTCATATAAATGTGGTGCATTACACACCCCTAAACAAAACTCTACCTAACGTGATTTCATAGAAACCCAAGCACCATGAATCGTGCTCTGATACCAAGTTTTTCATGACCTAAAATAGGGCCTGTCCGTGACGGACATCCCAAACCATAAAGGCCCAAACGTCCTACTCTATATGATCTGGTAATCATACAAAACATTTTTATCATAAAAAAATGCAAGAATATAATCTGATATAGAAACATAGTCATTAACTCTGGATTTTAAGACATAAGAAAGAATGTTGCAATTCAAAATATCTGAATAAGATTTGACTTAGTCTGCAAAATCTCTACTATATCTCAAAACTATTCTGAAAACTGGGACAAGGCCCCCAGTAGACCAAAACAATGGAATATCATAATTTGAAATAACAGGCCTTCTGGAATAAAGAAGGCTCACCATTGCATGGATCAATTATCTAGGGAATACTTTACTAATTAGCTAGACCCTTAGATTTGCCTACAAACCTGGGAGGTGGGGGTCAATACAGATGTACTGGTACACAGAACAAATCCAAAATAATAATTTATATCCAACATATATGAGAGCAATTTAAAAGAGTTCATAAACATATCATGTAGTAAGAAATCTGATAGGCATTTCTGAAAAACTTTGAAAGAAAATCATCCGAACTCTGAGACATTTTTTGTTTTACTTCTGCGCAAGGTGGTATACCCTACAACTTTGAAATTCCACTAGCTATATGGAATCCTCCATTGACTCGGCGGAGAAGCCTCCAACCCAAGTGTGCTATAAGGGTTGGAGTCTCTGAATCTACTATGCAACACGGCCGACGCTAGCATAAAAATAATATACCCAGATCGGAAAATCATAGTTCTAGGTTGAGAGTTACTTGAACTCAAACCTTCTTCGGGTAACCACCTAACCCTCTTTAAGCCCAGTTTTAACTTTTTAAAACTACATTCTCTTAAATCAAACTCTGAAAACATACTCTGTTATTTCATACATACTTATGGTATCGTCATACCACTGACTTGCAAGTCACATCTCTGAGCCATTAATAACATATTATAATCTCTGTTTTCAAAACATAAGTTTGGGACTACCATATCAATAAATCAATTCAAAGAAACTCTTTGTCAAACCTCATGTAAGCACATGCTATGAACTCTTTTTGTCAGGATTTCAATAATACAAGGTGATCATGTCAAATTTATCAATCACATGCAACTCTTTCTCATTTAAAACAAGAAAGTAATTATATTAAGAAGCTCCCTATCATCATCTTTAAATACTACTCAAACACTAAGGTATTGAGAAAACTAATTTCAACCCATGAATCATGCATTTCAAATCATTCATGATAAGATCATAAATGTGAATTTATCACAAGAGTGGGACTTCATAATCTACTCAAACAAATCTTAAATTTCAATTTCATACATATGCATATTCTTGTAAATCAATTTAAAGGTATGAGGCCTAAAGGACAAAATAACAATATCAATAACATGAATAAATCATAATAAAAATCATAGATTTCAAACCCCTTTACCAAATTCATGCTAGATAAACTTGAAATCATAATCGAGTATTTTCAACAATCCTATGTATTTTTAGGATAAACCCCACATACCTTATATTATAATCTTTTTAGTGATCTCTAGCTTTTTGGGATGTTATACGTACGATAGATGGGTGATCTTTGAAGCCCTAGGAAAGGGGATTCCAAATATTGAAGAATTAAGAAAAATCCACGGTTGAATCTTGAGTTATTTGGGGTTTTAGTTTGAAACCCTAGAGAGTGTTCTTAAGTAATTTGGATGATTGTGAATGTATTCTGGTGTCTTTGGGATTAAATTCCGTGTTTAAGCTGATAAGGGGGGTGAAAAATACCCATTATACCTAAAATGAGATGGAATAAAATATAACTAGGAGTTTAATTTAATGGGCCACCGCAATGCGCCACTATCGCGGTGGCTTACTAGAAATTGATAAATGAGATTTTAGGGTCACCGCGACGTGAAGGCATCGCGTTGTCCCACTGGTTGGGACCTTAAACTTCAGCGTGACATGCCACAATCACTCTAGGGAACTGGAATTTGACAATTGTTAAATAGACTACCTCCGTGACACGCTAAGCACCAGAATGATGGTGTTTTACCACTAGGACTTAAATTAGCCATAACTTCTTGCTCGGGTATTGAATTTGGGCGAATCTTTTATTGATGGAAAGCTCATTCAATTCCCCACACTACTAAATTGATTAACATACCATATTTGCATAGGATTTATTACTTTTGGATCGTCTACACATTAAAATGACAATTTTTTTCTAACTCAAAATACGGGGTGTTACAGTCTATAACACAATATGGAGATGATTGGAACGATCCATCTCACTTTTTGAATACACCAAAATATCATCAATAAATCCAATCACAAAAAAATCTAAAAACTGAGAAAACACTCGTTTCATGAGACCTATAAACGTTGCCAGGGCATTGATCAAATCAAAATCATGACCAAGAATTCAAAATATAATTGATGATAGTTCAAATAAAGGTCAATCTTAGTGATATATTTAGAACCCTAAAGATGCTAAAACAAAACATCTATTCCTGCAAGAGGATGCTTATTCTTCACCATCACCTTATTTAATTGTCAACAATCAATACACATCATAAGGGAACCATCCTTCTTACGAATGTAAAGAATGAGAACACCCTATGGAGACACACTAGGGTACATAAAACCCTTGTCAAAAGATTTATCAGCTTATCGCTAAGGTCCTTCAACTCAACCAGAGCCATTCTATAAAGAGGGATAGAGATAGAACAAGTTTTTGGAACTAGATCAATCATAAAATCAATTTCTCTATAATTAGAACCATTGGGATGATCATCAAGGAAGACCTTGAGAAATTCACTAATCATAGGAAGAAATTGTAAAGAGGAACTTCTGAGTTAGAATCATGAACCTTGACCAAATGATAAAGATGCCCCTAGGAAATCAATTTCCAGGCCATAAGATATGATATGAACCTCCCTTTAGGCACTAAGGAACTACCTTTAACTTAATAACCAACTCATTAGGTAATTTAAAGATGACCTTATGGGTCTTATTGTATAATGAGGCATATCATGAATGCAACCAATCTATTCCTAGAATAATATCAAAATCTATCATGTCTAACTCAAACAGATCCACCAAAGTCTTTCTACCACCAACGGATACCACACAACACCCATAGACTCTTTTGGCTATCACAGAGTCACCCACTAGGGTAGAAACAAGAAAATGTTTGAATATACTCAGGACAGAAACCAAAATGTACAACCACAAATAGGGTTGCATAAGATTGAGTAGACCCTGTATCAAGCAAGCAATACAGATCAATAGAGAAAAGTTTAAACATACTAGTGGAGACATTAGGTGATGCCTCAGACTCTTGACAAATAGTGAAAGCATAAAGATGGTTCCGACCTATGCCAGAGCTAGAGGTGGTACCCTTTAATGCAGGAGCTGATAAAGAGGCAACAAAAACCTTAATTTCCTCCATAGAAACATCACCCAAGAGATAGTACCTCTAAATACTGCTAGCATGGTTGTATCTAAAAACTTATTACTTCCTGCATAAAAAATTATAGTACAACTACCCATAAAATTTACAAGAGGGATATGATGGAGCTAACTTGGCCCACTAGCATTAGATTGGGTACCGCATGCCTAATAACCATCAACACTCTAAATATGATGATCCCCAAATGACTTTGGATAAGAAGCACTAGACATCAATAATAACCAAAGTTCCCTACTCCTTCTTATACTACTTACCACTATCACTACCACTCCATTATTGACCTTACCCTAATTACAATATCTCTGCCTATCCTCCATAACAGTTTACTTCTTTTTCTTTTTCTTAAATTATTGTATATGAATTACTAGTCTAGAGATGTTCATATCCTTATTCAACAAGGAAGCTTTTCACTCCAATTATCTTAAGAGCATATTAAGTCAAATGGTGGAATTTAAAGGCATATTCCTTTACAGTTATCCTGCCTTGCTTCAAGCTTATAAATTCCTGCACTTTTACCTCCCTCAACTTATGAGGAAAGAAGTGGTCAAGAAAAGCTCTCAAGAAGTCATCCCACAAAGCAGACTCAACACTATCTCCCCTAAGTTTCTCCACTATTCATACTATTAGTTTCCTACATCCTTCAACTGATAAGCAGTGAATTCCACAACTTCTATATCAGTAGCATGCATAACTCAGAAGATCTTCTCCAGCTTATCTATACAACTCTGTGGATTCTCCTCCACCTTAGTACCAATGAAAGTAGGAGGGCTCAAAGTCATAAATTGGCCAATTCTAGTGGCCTTAGAAGAAGTCACAACAATACTAGCAGATCCCATTTGACAAAACTGGGATGTCACTAACTGGGTAAATAGATGAATGGATTGGAAAATCTCAGCATTAGTAATATCTCCCTGAGGTGGCAGAGTTTGAGTACAACCACTTGAGATGTATCAGTGGAGACATGTAGAATTCTACAAAAAATTGTGAAAAGAAATAACCCTAGGACGAGTCTCTACCCTAAGAGTAGGACAAGCTCCATCCATATTATCCCTATTTAAAATAGAAGAGTCTCTACAAATATAAGATAGTCTAGGAGGAATTATCTAAAATATGAACAAACAGACATTAGAAAGATTCAAAACCTTAGACACTATAGCCCAAAAATAGATAACAAGAAAGGGAAACATTCCTAAATGCCTTGTTGCCCATCCCTTATAAGTGTGGCGCTACACACCAATACAAGATATTCTACTTGACACAACTTTATGGACACTCCATGATATTGAAGCCTAGGCTCGGATACCAACTTGTTCACGATCCAAATAAGGGCCTGGTCATAATGGACATCTCAATTCACCAAGGACCAAAGACCTCCCCTGAGCCTATTCCAACATAATCAAGAACACCTATTAGTAGATGGATACCAATGTAAAGCAAGATATGAAAGATAAACTCAAAGGCTATATTATATCAAAATCCAAAACTATCCATAATACCTATGTACATAGTATACCCAAGGCCTCTAAAAAAACCAAGTACCAATAAAGTATTAGGACATACCCCCAATAATAGCCCTAAAAAGTATGAAATAAAGTCTACGACATAAGAAACCAAACATGAAATAAAGTTTATTCTAAGATGGAAGCTCACCACTACAATTCAACTACTTAACTAATCATAAACACCTAATCACTATGCAGGAGGAGTAAAAGTATTGCCAGTTCTTGCATCACCTGGGGTACAATGTCTAAAAATGGTTAGCAGTTGGAGTGCTACCATGTAAATCAGGGACAAAAGAACAAACAATAACATGCATAATAATTAAAAACCATTCAAAACTCATGAACACCACCCAAGATTAGTATGCACTTAAGAAATTTCACCTATACTATGTATCTTAACCATCATCAATAGGCACCCATAGGCTACATAGGTTCATCTCCCCATGCTAAAAGGACCCTGGTGTGTGTTAGTTGTATGAATTGAAGGTATCAAGGATGACCAAGGAATGTCTCGAAACCATATCAATCCAAGATACAAATATACATCAATTGTGTGAACATTGCTTCTAGGTCATTATGACCAAACCTTAACTCGATAAACACGAGTTTCTAATACAAGTCATCCAAGACTCACATCTTTATAGCTTAGCTATATAACCCCCTTTAAGACCAATTTAAAATATGTTTCACATAACCCATTAAAAAAATATTTAATGAATCAACCATTAAGTCACACATTGACATCGTCATACCCTTATACTTGCAAGCTTATCTCTATGCCATAACAATAATATTAATTAAGGTGAATACCTCGACCCCCTTTCTATTTATTAAATAGAGACATAGCCAACAAGGCCTTTAATATCGATTTTCATTGTTTAACCTTTTTAAATCATGTAATTACGTAGGTGGATAAGTCAAACAAAGTGACAAAATTGTATTCAGGGATAATTTTAGAAATCAGTTGAGGGCACATAATTTTCCAAAATCATAACCAAGTAATTTAGGGGAAATACGTAGTACCTCAAAATTCATTTACCATTCCCATGCATCTCACAATGTCCAAATCATAAGTAAAACATGAACGTGATATAAATAACTATAGAAAATCAATTAATTAACTAAATATGTCAAAAATCCCTCAACTATATCAATACCCACACCAAAACCATGCATTAAAACCTAATTAATATCATTAAGAAAATAAAAGTTAGGGGAAAAAGGACATGCCTTAAATACAAGAGAACTGGAAGAAAGAAACACCCTTTGGACCCTAGATAATTACCTCTTTGAGCCTTAGTATTGACATGAGAAGAGGATTTTGAGAGAGTGGTAGAGAGTAATATGAATGAACTTTATAGGATAAAAAATAATAAAACTAGTCACTTATGATTTTTAAAAGTAGTGTATGAGTGAAAGGACCCTACTACCCATTGTCCTATTTAAAAAACAATAAGACAATTCAAAAATAACATAGGTCCGTGGTGTGGACCTCGTCGAAGAGGCTAGCCTCTATTCTGTGGACCTTATCATGAAGACCTAGTCTACGAGACACAGACCTTATCCAGAGACTAGTCTACGTGAAAAAGGGATATTGTGGAGGCTTACTGCCTCTATGACCTAAAACTGCCACAAACTCCATCCAAAAATTCTAAAACTCTTATGGGTTACCCTTTTAACATCCTTGAACATGATTTGAATCATAAATAAATATTTTGAGCATGTGAAGGCCAAAATAAAATATTTAAAATTTTTAGGGTGTTAAAGTTAATGCTTGGCTTGTAATTAAATTAATTGATTTATAAGAAATAAGGGTGGAAAACACTTGGTTTGGGATAAGGGTGGAAAAATATTGGTTCAATTATGATATCTGTATGTAAAATGAGCTCATCCCTAGCATCTCATCATTAGTAGGCAACCATAAGTCCCATACCATGTGGATACACGATAATATTGAGAATTTGATTACTCTTTAAGCGAGCCAAAATTATTTATTATGTATATTCTCTCTTGGATTTCTATATAAACTACTCGCGTTGAATGTAAATAGATTTTATTATATTGATTGATTATTGACTTAACATTTGTGATTAGTACTTGGTATTAGCTATTGCATGAGGTTGATAAGATAATGAATTTTTCTTGCTATAAATGGTAATTGAATTTGTTGTAAGTTGATCTTGATACTTGGTTTTGAATTTAGAATCACATGCCTAATTGGAGTCTTTTACTTCATTGGCCTCATTGTTGTTAATGTGCATGTAAGTGAAACTGTTTGAAATCACATGATTGGTTGACATGCTTATATCTTGCCTACAATTATTCAAATATATATTCATATTAGTTAAATTGAGTTGGACTATGGTACCTGCCACTACATTGTGGTTTCATACTTATACTTCTCAGTGCTCTTCTTTTTGTTGAGTGCGAAACATGTTCCTATAAATTTTATGAGACCTCACTTATAGACCTTAGTGTGACATCAAATCCAAGGTTGAGCATTTATCTTCCAAGTTGACATAAATATGTCTTATCTTGTACTTTTCTCCTCTTTTAGAAAAACAAAACTTTTACATTTTTATTGGTGTTTACTGGGTTGAACCCATAGACATGTTTTAGTAAGAATTTAGGTACGATGGCATTTAGTTTATAGGATTGTTGTTAGATATTATGAATTCTTTCTACATTTGGCTAAATCGTCAGAGATTATTATTTTATTAAGGGATATGGTTTGTTTCTTATTTAAAATGGCTAAGTAAATTGGGTTGATTTTATTGTTATATGGTTCTCCACTAGAGGGTTAGTATGGGTTCCACTCACGTTAAGTTTGGGTCATGTAAAGTTAGTATCAGAGTTGTAGGTTTTCTAATCTTACTATACAAGAATGAGAAGTATTCTCTTGAAAAATGACATAGAAACATATGTTCTTTTCATCTAGAGGCTATAAGACTTTAGGAAAACATCACTTTCTTCTTTATTTTGTTCAATGACTTCATTCCAATTGGTATCAATGCTCTTCATTATATTTTCATAGATGGTGAACATGAGATCAAATAGACTTATAATTGTGGCTCTTGATCCAGTTACTCCAGCTGCTAGGGCAGCAGTTAGATCCTAAGGGAGGTACATGAGGAGATAACACTTGTTTAGGGTGGTACAACCCTTGTTCAAATATTAACAAGTTTGCACTTCTTAAGTGGGCTAGCCAATACTAGGGTAATACCTAAATTTCCTATTTTCTAGTAGCTAGGAGTTTAGTATGCTATCGCAATATCCCCAATATGGATGAAACATCATAGATAGATGTTTTTTTCATCTAAACTATTCTAAAAGTAAGCATGATCTTTTTTAAGATCTTGAAAATAAAACCACCTGTCTTTCTTAGTTTTGAGATAGAAAATGCTATTGAGATTATTGTTGATTATAGTAAGAGATTGCATAAGGTGGAGATAGCATAGCAACATGGGGTGGAGATTGTGACCATTCAATCATAAAAAGATGCCAAGCAGTAGTATAGGGTGTATATTGAGTCTAAATCTTTATTGTTACCATTGATGACTTGGATCCAGTTCCATACCTATTTTTAGAGAAATATATGCCATACGCCTTGCATGAAAAGAACAAAGGCGAGTTCTTCACCCTTCAATAAGTCACTATGGATATTACAACCTATGAGGCTAGGTTCTACACTTTGTCCCAATTTGCTACTCAATTGATGGATATATAGAAGGAATGGATTCACCTCTTTATGAAAGGTTTAAACACTAATCTTTATATTTCAGCACTTCAAATGACTTTCTTAGGTAATACCATTAACAATATGCTAGATTTTGTTAAGAAAGTTGAATGAGATAGATAGGAGCGATATGCAAAAAATGTCTAGGAAAAGGGACAAAATACAAGAAACATTATTGGATCATACTTTAGGGGTCATAGTTATTGCGATTACCTTTCCCGTTCTATTCAATATGCTTTCTCAATTTTGACAATAGGTCTGTCAAGGACCTTTCAATATGCTTGAAGTATGGGTCGCCAAGTGGCTTCATACTCTTATGCTTATCAACCTTTTTTTGGTCGAGCATGCTATGCTTATGGCAGGATTTGGAACTTGAAGAGAAAGTTTCATACTTTTAGATAGTCAAGTTTTTAGAGTCAACAACTATTCTATGCCTTAATTCCAACTAGTAGAGGGGGTATTAGACATTGTAGAGATCATTCATAGTGTGGTTTAGGTTATCAAGCAAGTCAAAGTGGTAATTGTGAAGGTGGTAATACAGGTAGATATGGTGCACAACTTGCTAAGAAAGATGCTCAGAATGATAATAGGGAATAATTCAATGCCTTTCGAGGAAAATTTATGATTGAGGCATTAGATATAGTTATAATAAATACCATTCTTCTCTATGAATTGATGGATTTGATCTTCATTGATATAGGTTCTACCTTTTAATATATGTCATCTATATTTATTTTAAGGTTGGATATAGTCAGTGATATACTTGATTCACATGTTTATGTGTCTACCCTGGTAGGGTAATCGATTATAGTAACTTAAGTTTATCGTGCTTATTCAATGATATTTATGAGTTTTCACAATTAGATAGATCTAGTGATTTTGAATATGCTATACTTTGATATCATCTGTTGTATAAAATAGTTGTCTTCTTATCATGCTATTTTAGATATTAATGTCAAGGCCATATGTAATGACCCTTTAGGTCATTTTTAATATTTCCAGTTATTGTCCTTGTTAAAGCTTTTCTATAGCTGGACCATGTCATTTATGACTTGCTGGATCTCACAGTTCGTTATAGAGTAGTTTGTTTAGTTTTTAGAGCCATTTCCCTATATTGAAGTCTTATTGGATCCAAATGGCCACAGGGAAAAAACTGTCACGACCCAAACCAAGGCCCTGGCTGTGACGAGCATTCCCAAATCGTGAAGGCCCGAGATGCTCTCTATCTATCTTGTAATCATGCACAACATTTATATAATAAAAGATAATGTAGAAATAGAAATCTAATACGGAAACATGGTTAGTATGAATATGATCATAATACTGAAAAATTGAAGTCCAAAATATATCTGGATAATAATAATGTCTGACTTAGTCTGCGAAATCTCTACTATGAACAAAATAAACTGTCTGAAAACTGGGACAAGGCCCCCAGTAGACCAAAACATGACTAAAGTTAAATATCTAAAAGAAAACAGGCCTTCTGGACTATAGAAGGCTCACCCCTGCACAATCTACTCTACGATCTAAAATATCTACTGTTTATTTGGACCCCTAACTGTGTCTCAAAACCTAGAAGGATAGGGGGTTAGCACAAATGTACTGGCACGTGAAGCAATCCAAAATAAAGTATTTGAACATATATATAATATATGAGAGCAATTTTCATCAACACATCACGTAAAAAATAGATTCTGAAAACACATGGACACTTTCTGAAAACATATAACCTATCTGTAACTTTAAAATTTTGATCTTTGTATTACTTCTGAGTTAGGTGGTATCCCCTATAAGTCTAATATTCCACGAGTGATATGGAATCCTCCATTGACTCGGCGGGGAATCCTCCAACCCGAGTGTGCCGCAAGGGTTGGAGTTCCTGAATTTGATACGCCACGGGCTCTAGGCCAGCATAATATAAAAACCCAGATCGGCAAATCACGGTTTTGGGCAATGAGTTTTCTAAACTCATGCCTTCTTCGGGGAACTACCTAAGATCTCTTTATGTCTAATCTTTATCTCATTTTGAATCATGCATGTTTGTAATTTCAACATCTAAAAAGTCTGATTTCAAACATGCATTAAATCTGTTCTGAATTATCATGGCAAAATATGAATTGGTGTCGTCACACCAAGACTTGCAAGTCCTATTTCTGAGGCATAATGTCATAAGCATGATTTTTCATAAAAATGGAGTTTCGGACCACCCAAACATGTAATTTGCGTAAAAGATTTAATGTTCCGAAACTCAAGTCAAAACCATGCAAAATCTTTCATCAAACATATGGTGGTCATGTGCTCTTGAAAAAAACATGCACTCTTTCTTTATATGTATATTCAACATTCACAACATAAACAATCCTCTCTCTTTTGAAAGCAAAAGTCATAATGAAAATCACTATTTAAGACTTTTCATAACATGCTTTTCAAGATGTATTTCAAAATAATTCATATCACGGGAAACATGGAAAAATTGCATCAAGAGAGGGATTTCATATATATAATGGTCTCAATTCATCAAGACATAAACACATACATACATATACATATTATTTTCAAATCACTTTGGGGAAAAGCCAAAAGGCCAAAACAATATCATTAAAGCTTCCAAAACATGAGTATGTACATGAATTCGAAAACCCCATTCTTAAATTATGATTTCTATGCCCATGAGATTTTTAGAAAACCCCGCGTACCTCTATTTAAGAAATTGAGGGATGATCCTTGAAGCCCACAATGTGGGAATTCCAAATCTCTAATTATCTTCCAAAACCCACGGTTGAATCTTGAGTTATTTGAGATTTTTGTTTGAAACCCTAAAGGGTGTTCTTGAGATAAAATTTAAAAAAAGGATTGTATTTTGATGAATTGGGGGCTAAATCTGGTCGTATAGATGAAATTTGGGTGAGATGAAATAACTAAAATGTCCCTAAGAAAACAAACAAAGTCGAAACTGTCCCTTAGTTGACAAACTGACAGGCTGTAGTAAAACGGGTATAAATCCTAACTCAACTATTGGATTTGGGTCAAACCAGTTGAATTGGAAATAAAACTCAAATATATTTCATTTGATAGGTAGTAGCTCTCCTAGTTCGTTATATTCAGAGAGTTATGGTCATTTGAAGTTGACCCTGAAATGCTGAAAACTGGGCAACAGGCTATGCATTTTGCTACTATTTTGAAATTCAAACACAGCCTTATTCGTTCCAAAAAGTTCTGAAACTTATCCGAGATGTACTACGAGCTTTTCAGATTGTAACGCAACTTTAAAATCTAAAAATAGAGGTCGGAAAGGTTGAAAAGTTATCTCCCAAAGATTGCCAGCTAAAATTACTCTAAGTTACACTTAGAAAAATTTACAAGTTTTTAAGTCTAAGAGCACTCTATTAAAGGCTAATCAATGCACGACTTTTACGGGGTGTTACATTATCTCCCCTTTGGGATCATACGTCTCTGAATGATTGATTGGAAATGTTGAAGATCAAAGGTATAGAATGACGCTAACATGATGTGTCTTCTAAGAAAGTATATAACTGATATGAAACATTTAAACTTCTATAACGAAACTGAATTCTGAGTTGACTTTCCCTTACTTGCTTCAAGAAGCTGATTTATGCTAAAAGTTTAGGATTCCCTTGAAGTATTCATGATCCAATTATACATATTGAATTGAGAAGTGATAACTTATGCTATTACGAATCATGAGGCATTAAGACTTAGATCGTACCAAGGTATTATACTAACTGGGCTAAAATGCTTGGAAGTATTTGAGATTATGCACTGAACACTTATAAACTGAGTCACGACTAAATAGCTAAATCTGAAACATGATGCTTTGACTGAACTGAATTCGCAACTTAGGATGAAATATATTATCTCTTGGTATGGTCATATGCATGAGACTTCGGATAGCAGGATTGGGTGAAAAGGTGGGAAACCACCGTAACTTGTCTGCCTGACTGCTAAACTGAAATACACTGGAAACTTATATTCAATGAGAGTATCTCTACAGCACTCTGTCTAAAGAAATTCTAGTAGCATTATGGAGCAAAAGATCTTGGACAATACAACTTTTTGTTTTTCAAGCTTACCACACTTCTTTAATACTCCCTTAACTATACTATTTCCCTTAAATATGGGCATTGATAGCTCTTTCTACAATGTCTATAGTAGCTTAAATCCTTTCACTGCGATCAAGCTTAACTCCAAGTAACAAAAATACAACATGTCATACCATGATACTAGTCTAAACAATATGATTCAATATTCCATATCTTTTTAAAGCTCACACCCTAAGCATATCATGTCTTTCCACATTAATGATTAACTCTGAACTCTTACTATAGATTTACTAGGTCATATTGCGTCCCTTCACTAAAATCTCAACATGTCATTCAAGCCTATCTTTATAACCTCATATGAACTTCAAGGAAAACACCTATGAAGACACACTTCACATATTCTCTAAACCACTATTAATATAACTCCCACGCGCTACCCTAAGAACATACACACACAAATTTCCACTAAAAATCACATATATCATAAAACATGCATACTATAAAGCGTGAGTACATGAGTCATGAGCTACATGACCTTAATTTGGAGTTCATAACTTATGGAATGGGATAATTATTACTGAATGAACTGAAACTTCTCATTTTGGAACTTGAAGAGTACATGATTCTCTATCATAAGCATGAACTTGAATTTTGATCATTGGACTGAAACGTAAGGCATGAGTAGATATTGGGATAACTGAAAAAAAATACTGAGATAAGAATGGGTTGAGTCTCACCCTCACTATCTGACGTTCTATATCATCATGACATCACGACTAGAATCTGAAAGCCTGACTTGGTTATTCGCTCTATCATCTCCCCCTTAGCTTCAAGCCATCATATTAAGTTTGGGAGATCCCTTACTAGACTCTAAACTGAAGTACACTCACTGCACTCTGGGGTTTAAAAAACTACTATACAACATATCATGGCACTTAACCCGAATGACTACACCTGAAGTGGAAAACCCACTGTTAATACTACCTTCTGAGATACACTTTATCATTCTATAGACCCAGCAGTCATCATATAATACTTGCACACTTACTAACTTTGGGTCTTCATGAGTATCCTCATAGTCAGAGTGCACACCCTCTAGTGCTTTAACTCTTATTTCTATTAGTTCAACCTTCAAAAACTCAAACTTAGAATCTAGCTCTCAACATGGATATCACCAAGCCTTCAATGAATCATACTACTTCCTACATAGCCTACCAATATCGCAACTCTAAACTTACATCTCTTTACTATGAGAATCAAGATCATATAAAAAGGCTCAACACTATCAATCAAAACTCCTTAACTTGGCTATTTAGAACACCATATAGCATCTAACTAATCTTTCTTCACCTAGCAACTCAACGGTACCACTCATCACACAAAACGTGTAACAGTCTTAGAAAATACCGCAACCTCAGATCACCTTGGGCATACTTCTACATTATATATGCAACATCATACTTCACTACGAATCAAATAAACTTAGGCTCTTGTATATACCATTCAAGCCAATTAGATTACTTCCATAAAAGTAGTATCATTAACCAAGAAATCATCACATCCACCTTCATGGAAATCAATTGTTCAAACTTAATGTCTAGTGCTAAACATGATTTACAATCCAACCTTATACATAATTATTACGAAACATACATCATTAATCTTAAGTCACTATTTTTACAACCACATTGTAACGCTCAACGTCACAACCCATTAAACTCCTCACGTTTTGGGCATATTTTGGACTATTCGGGTGCGTTTTCGAGCTTGGCGGGGCTTCGATAAATGCCCTGCATTGCTGCCAACATTCCAGCACCTTCTAGATGGTCAAAATAGGCTGGAAGCATATTTATTAGACTTTAGGAAGTTCACATGGGCTTGTATGAAAGTGCAGATTTTCCAGCTTTAAAAGGTTCACAAAGGTTGACATGCATGTGAAGAAATTTCAGCATGCATGTGCAGGATTTTCAGATTTTCAGCTTGTAGTTGATAATTGTTGACTTAGGGACTTTTAGGTACTATAAATACATATTGTAAGGAATCATAGGCATCAGCTCATACTTTTTTTATTCAGTAAATACCACCCATGAAGAATACAACATAATTTACTAGTCCATCAAATTGGGACAATCTACCTCAAATACCTGATTTTATCTAGCTACTATCCACGACCAAAGCACCTTTATAACATTACTACTATACCTCAAAAATCTACTACATACCTTCTCACAAGTAGTACTAGTTTACAACTACCAAGGAAAAGAAGGTCAAGGGGTAAATTCACATAATAGGCATGATCGACATTAATCTTATACTATAACCCCATACAATCTTATCTACTTGTACGGCTTCTCACATCATGCTTACTTACCCAAGCATACATTTTAGACTACCTTCAAATTCCATAAACAACCATGAATCTATACTTACAACTTACTGGCTAATATAGCCATTTTCACACATCAAGCAACCGACAAATCACCCTAACTAACAACTCCTTCTCTACCTTCTATTAAACTAACACACAAGGACGGATCACCTCTTTACCAACTCAATCTCATGCAAACAAATTTAGCTATACATATATTAAACCAACACAAGAACAACAAGTTGGACAACAAGTTGCTAGTGAATCAAAATAGGCCTCACACGGCTTCACTAGACTTTGATTTTGAATTTTGAACAAGAAAATGAGATGAATGACAAGTCAACTATGCTAGTGAATTGAAAGAGCACCACACGACTTCACTAGACTTTATTTTTTTCAACAACACCTTGATGACAAGATTACATGAGATAGAAATTTAATACGCAATATCCAATGAACTAAGAATACACATCTTACTCTGTATAAATTAAATCGGAGTCAAACACTTACTCCACGGACTACCATACTATCCACACATACTACTAGTTACCACATTAGTCTATGACCATAGGGGGGGGGGGGGGTAAATCATTCTCGAACATTGGTTATTCAACTAAAATATTCATTTACATAAAAGTCACCCTCACTCTGACTTCTAACTTTGTGAATTCACATCACAAACTTCTTGGTCTAATTTCACTACCAATAGGTCATGAAAACAACACTTTAACATACTACTATTTGGTTGGAAATACAGTTCTAACATTCTACTACACATCATCCCCCCTTAAGCAAGACATTTGTAACATAAATTTGAATGAGACTAAATGCAATTAATACCTTAAGCTGAAAAGCACGATTCCATCAGGATGAATGTTTACATTGAAATTAATACACATTGAAGCACTAACGGACTCTTCTCAAGTCCTTGCACAACTTTTAACTCTTATATGGTTCAATCAGAAAGGACCATACCATTTAGATTCTAAACTTTTGCACTTGAATCACCTCAATAATAAGACATATTTGAGGGCATTAGAGTAAGGAAAAATTTGGGATGACTTTTTACTTTCGTAAGGGCGACACCATAGCACGAATTAGAGTATGAAAGAGGAACATTCTGACTCTATTGCACGAACTAGAACATGAAGAAAGAGAGACATTCCTAAATGCCTAGTAGCCTCCTACGTATAAGTGTGGCGTGCTATACACCCATAAATAAGACTCTACCTGATGCGATTTTGCAGACACCCTGGGACCATGAACCGTGCTTTGATACCAAGTTTGTTATGACCCAAACTGGGGCCCTGGCTGTGATAAGCATTCCCGAACTGTGAAAGACCGGGACACCCTTTGTCTATCTGGTAATCATGCACAACATTCATATAATAAAGGATAATGCAGAAATAGAAATCTAATACGAAAACATGGTCAGTCTGAATATGATCATAATACTGAAAAATTGAAATCCAAAATATATCTAGATAATAATAATGTCTGACTCTGTCTGCAAAATCTCTACTATGAACTAAAAAAAACTGTCTGAAAACTGGGACAAGGCCCCCACTAGAACAAAACATGACTAAAGATAAATATCTAAAAGTAAACAGGACTTCTGGAATATAGAAGGCTTACCCCTGCACAATCTACTCTACGATCTAAAATATCTATTATTTATTTGGACCCCTAGACTGTGTCTCAAAACCTGGAAGGATAGGGGGTTAGCACAAATGTACTGGCATGTGAAGCAATCCAAAATAAAGTATTTGAACATATATATAATAGATAAGAGCAATTTTCATCAACACATCACGTATAAAATATCTTCTGAAAACACATGGCCACTTTCTGAAAACATATAACCTGTCTATAACTTTTAAATTTTGATCTGTGTATTACTTCTGAGTTAGGCGGTATCCCCTACAAGTTTGATATTCCACGGGCAATATGGAATCCACCATTGACTCAGTGGGGAATCCTCCAACCCAAGTGTGCCACAAGGGTTTGAGTTCCTAAATCTGATATGCCACAGGGCTCTAGGCCAGCGTATTGTATAAACCCGGATTGGTAAATCGCGGTTTTGGGCAATGAGTTGTCTGAACTCATGTCTTCTTCGGTGAGCCACCTAATCTCTCTTTATGCCCAATTTTTATTCTATTTTGAATCATGCATGTTTATAATTTCAACATCTGGAAAGTCTGATTCCAAACATGCATTAAATCTGTTCTGAATTATCATGGCAAAATCTAAATTGGCCTCGTCACACCAAGACTTACAAGTCCTATTTCTGAGCCATAATGTCATACGCATGATTTTTCATAAAAATGTAGTTTTAGGCCACCCAAACATGTAATTTGCATAAAAAATTTCATGTTCAGAAACTCAAGTCAAAACCAAGCAAAAGCTTTCACTAAACATATGGTGATCATGTGCTATTGGAAAAAGCATGCACTCTTTCATTATACGTATATTCAACATTCACAACTTAAACAATCCTCTCTCTTTTGAAAGCAAAAATTCATAATCAAAATCACTATTTAAGACTTTTCATAACATGCTTTTCAAGATATATTTCGAAATAATTCATATCATGGAAAACATGGAAAAATTGCATCAAGAGAGGGATTTCATATATATATCATGCTCTCAATTCATATTTCAAGATTTAAACACATACATACATATACATATTATTTTCAAATAACGTTGGGGAAAATCCAAAAGGGCAAAACACTATCATTAAAGCTTCTAAAACATAAGTATGTACATGAATTCAAAAACCCCATTCTTAAATTATGATTTCTATGCCCATGAGATTTTTAGAAAACCCCGCGTACCTCTATTTAAGAAATTGAGGGATGATCCTTGAAGCCCACAATGTGGGAATTCCAAATCTCTAATTATCTTCCAAAACCCACAGTTGAATCTTGAGTTATTTGAGATTTTTGTTTTAAACCCTAAGGGGTGTTCTTGAGAGAAATTTGAGAAAAGGATTATATTTTGATGAATTGGAGGCTAAATCTGGGTCATAGATGAAATTCGGGTGAGGTGAAATGACTATAATGCCCCTAAGAAAACAAACAAAGTTGAAATTGTCCTTCAGTTGACAAAATGACAGGCTGAAGTAAAATAGGTATAAATCCTTACTCAGATGTTGGATTTGGATAAAACTAGTTGCACTAGAAACAAAACTAAAAGATCTTTCATTTGATAGGTATCGGCTCTCCCATTTCATTATATTCAGAGAGTTATGATTGTTTGAAATTGATGCTGAAATGCTGAAAACTAGGCAACAGGCTATGTTCTTTGCTACTGTTTTGAAATCCAAACGCAGCCTTATGCATTCGAAAAAATTCCGAAACTTATCCAAGATGTACTATGAGATTTTTTACTCATAACGCAACTTGAAAATCTAAAAACGGACGTCGGAAAGGTTGAAAAGTTGTATCTTGAAGATTGCCAGCTAAAATGACTCTAAGTTACATGTAGAAAAATTTTCAAGTTTTTAAGTCTAAGATCACTCTTTTAAAGGCTAATCCATGCACGACTTTTACGGGGTGTTACAAAAACATTATCTAAAAAATATCAAATGTAAATTCTAACTATTCAAGCAGCTTCAAAATATTGATTTTAGGCTAGAAGGACTCTTTGTTTTGTTCTCGATGCACCTAAGCTTATTTCAACCTGTTGGTTGGGAAGTTAAGAAAATGGAATATGGGTAACAGATTCATATATAAGATGAGAAATTTTTTATGGGATAAGCCTTATGCTTATTGTGTATGTATGGATGGAGTTATTCGAAGGTGTATTCTTGAGGTAAAGATAATTAAAATTCTTGAGGATTGTCATTCATAGTTAGTTGGAGGTCATCATGATGATACCCGTACAACCAACTAAGTTCTACAGTGTAGGTCTATAGGCTAAAGATATACAAGCATGCCTATGATTATGCTAAGGATTATGATCAGTCTCAGTAGAAAGGTAATATTTCGTGAAAGCATGAGCTTCTCATGACATCTATTTTAGAGTTAGCTTGTGCATGGAAAGTTATGCTATTTGCCAGTCGAGCTAGACACAAGGCACTATGGGACTGAAAAAACTCAATTATAACTGGAGTGACGTAGATAACTTAAGGATGATCAAGGTGAATGAGTTGGATGAATTATGGCTCCAAGCTTATGAGAGTTAAGCTTTTTACAAGGAGAAAATGAAGTTATATCATGAAAAAAATCATAGAAAGGGTGTTTGAGTTTACTGATATGCACTGGTTGTACAATTGAAGACTTTGCTTATTTTAGAGCAAGTGGAAGTCTCAGTGGTATGGAGCATTCACTATGCTTAGAGTGTTCCTGCATGGGGATGTTGAGTTAAAGCGAGTCGGTGAAGCCCCGTTCATTTTGACCGAATAATACGTTAAGCACTATATGGGAAATACTGATGAAGTCAAAGTATATATTGATGTAAGACTTGGAAAAATCTGAGTAGACAAGGCTACCGAGTCGTGTCTTGATGTTAAATTGGGTGCTCCATGAGAGAAAACACATAGGCATATTGGTGAAGTATACATTACAAACATAACGATGTCATGTTGCAACATTAAATCAAGCACTAGTTGGGAGGCAACCCAATACTTTAGTGTTCACTTTATTTTTGTTTTTGTGGGTAGAAAGCATGAGAAAACAACTAGAAGCTGAAGAGTTTGCAAAATTCTGACAAGTCCATGTAAGGGGACATATTGACCTACTTATGGGGGTCGTAAGACCCACCTATTCCTGGTAACTGATGAAATAAGTGTCATAGTGAAAATTTAAGGAATTTGAGGTCTCTCATTTCGTATGTACAAATCCACTAACGAGTGTTGTAAGTACAGCCTATGACCTCATAAGTGGGGTCACTGAAATTAGTATGAAAATCAAAATTTGATGGTCACTTATGATGGACTACTTATGGGACGTTAGTGGCCTCATAAGTGACCTAAAATTTTAGGGATAAATGTTTGAAAATTAAGCCGGGCTAGAGTGAACCGACCCGACCCGACCCGATCCGACCATCACATTTAAAAACCCCAAATCCAATCTATATTCCCTACTTTCTTAGATTTTCTAATTCCTATTCAAATCTAAACTCTCCATATTTTTCTTGACACTATAAAGGTAAAGAATCCACAACAGATATTTCACTTGCATGTATAAAGTAGAAAAAGTTAGGGTTTTCATCAGGTTAATTTTCTATTTCCATCATCTACAACTAAGGTCATAATATTTGGTCCAACTGGTTATAAATTATGTTATTAGAAAAGAACTTGAGTTGGTACTAAATAATAATGATAATTGAGTGAATCTCAGAATTTTTGATAGTTGGGAGCCTAGAATGGTTAAAGTGTGATCTTTTTCCGTTGTTCTTGACTGGGTTACCCGTGATCAAGTACTTTATAGAAGTAAAAGTTAAATAAGTAGATGAAAATCAAAAAATTATGTGCACTGCCTGTAAATTTTAACTTAATATATGTTGTTGTGCATGAAATTAGACTTAAAATGTAAAATACATGATGTGGGATAAAAAATTTGGGAAAATATGAAGTACACTTAGGAGAGTACCTACGCAGTTACATACGCTCCACATAAGTGACACTTATGGTCCTTAAATGCCATTACAGGTGTTGTAACTAAATCCATGAAGTTTTAGGGCTATTTTGAAACTTATGAGGGTGCCTACGACCCCTGTAAGTGGTACACTTAGCCTATAGTTAGCATCGTAGGCACCCTACCCTAGGTAGTCTAATTTTTTTCAAACAAATTTTCCCTTCTTATATTTTAAAAACTAACAACTACTTTTTAGGTATGATGGCACAAAAAGTAGCAAAAAAAGGAGTACAACCGAGACTCTAAGATGATTCCATGAGAGAAGTGGCTTAGAGGAGGAGTATATGGTGAACTGAGATAGACTAGAGGCAGAGCTCAGAGACAGGCTGCAACCTATACAGACTAGTGGTAGAGCTCAGAGATAGGCTGCAACTGCAACAATAGTGGTTATATTGGCTACTTGCCCACATAGGCCCCATAAGCACCACGGTAAGGGACCAAACCTCATCACCTCAATTTTCAAGATGGGAAATCAAATGAAAAACTTGAGTGAGACACCACCGTACTATTCTCTATCTAAAGTGGAACGGGATGATATCCATAGTCTTGGTCAGAATAAGAGGTTTAGTTTAGATCAATATTGGGTCCGTAGAGGAGGAGGAAGAAGCTCATGACTCCTAGTCTGGGGATGGGTCTGAGTATGTATCAGGATCATAAAATGAGTAGGCACGGGTTTCACCCTAGTTGGAGAAGGGTATAGCCCAGGGTCCATAATAGATTTAATCATCCTTAGAAAAATATACTCCTTTGGTTACATCGGACACCAAGGTATTATTTTGTCTATATTATGTGGCACCAGTATTAATGATAGAGTTTGATTTTAGGATGAGACTGGCACGGGATATATATGCAATGAGATATGCTAATTATGGAAGGAAAAGGCTTGAATTGTCAAGGTGGATAGCCATCTAGATTTCTGATTTAGGTGTGATACCCCCTAGATAGAGGGAAAATGAAGATATAAAAGGCAACGCTATATTTTGTAGCAAAATTTTGGAGGACTATGATGCAATTAATGGTAAGTCACACTGTGTTGAATAATATAGAGAGCTGCATTGGTTGCCAACCTATTTTCTTGATATGTAATTGATTTTGTGGAATTGATCTGGTTGAAGATTCGTGTAAGAGAATTAGGTAAGACCACCACTCTCCCTTTCCCTTGTATTATAAAGTAGTTATGTAATACGACTAGTGTACTAGCTATTCCTAATGTTAATCATAAGATTGATGACATGAGCACTTTTAATATTAGTTTTATCAAGGATTAATCAAACCTAGTCCTTAGACAGAGAGCGCAACCACCTTACACTACTAATTTGATCTATACAAAGAGACCTTTAATTGTAGTTGAGCTTGTTGAGAGGTCGAACTTTGGTGCTGATATTGAGATGGGCAAGCATAAAGTTAAGCTCAATATTGCTATAAGTGTGGAGGGGTGTCGACTACATCCATGTCATCCCCGATTTCTACTTTTGAACTGGCTAAAACATCTAATTTACCCTATTTTCCTCATAGTTTCTAGTTTGTTTATATTTTTTTGTAAGTTTTTTCAAAACATGTTTGAGCGGTAAGACATGGTGATAACATGCCTCCCTTTGATCAAGTCTCACTTAGCTGTATTTTTGGATAAATTCGACCTTAGGTCCATACTATACGCCAGATTATTGAGGTTCAATTTATCTCAAGGCTGAGGGTAGACAAGATAGAGTTTATTTGAGAGTTGCATGCCCAGATTGATACTTTTTAGGCCTAGGTAAATTCATGATATAGTGAGATTTAGACCCCTGATATATCTGTAAAACGAGAGAAAATAGATACATTGTGTGTTGAGGTGCTATCACTGGTGGAGAGCCAGCTCTAGCCATTTTATTTTTAACATAGCCATTACCTCCACCTCCATCTATAATATTTGAATTTTTTGCCAAAATAGAGACGATCCCGGTGAAAGGGACTATGAGAGACCTTAAGTTAGAGTTACAAGACTTTACCTTGCCCATTGATTAGGCCTTGAAATGGGTTGTCCCTGATTCTAGAATGTCCTTAATAGTTGATGTGTGGAAATGCATTGAGATAGCCATGGGTACGTATTTTAGTCATTCTTCACCACCATCTTTGCTAGATGAGCCACGATATGCCCTAGATAGGGGGAGTCTGATAAGAACATCATAGGTATTTCCTCATTCCCTTGTTTTAAATTATAGATATGCACTGAGAACAATGCATATTCTTTAATTGAGGGTGATAGTGCACCATATCTAAGGAATTTTCTTGCCATATTTCTTTTACCATCGATTGTGCTATCATAGTAGAATTGTCATATTTAGTTTGTTTTGTGTTTGTGTCATAGATGTGTTATATTTTGTGTTTGTATCATAGATGTGTTATATTTTTTTTGTGTTTAACTAGGAGAAATGATGTGACCTAAGGGCAGTTGATATTTTTTTCTTTAAAGTGTTTTGAGAAAAATTATACCCCTCAAAACGTTTTTATAAATTATGTGATATGGTTGTGTGTGTGACCATTGTGAATCTTTTTATGGCATTAGGTTAGGGAAAATAATCATAACTCAGCAATTGAATGAACTGGATAGGTAGTACTCGATAATATGACCTTGTACTCTTTGTGTGAGATTCTTACCTAGTTCCCTTTGTGTATTTAATCTAGAACTTGCTCGATTAGTTTTTCCTAGGTAGTAGGATAGTTACTTAGGATGTGATCATAAGAGATTTTTGAATTTAGACCACTCTTAGCCAAAATAACAATCTAAATGTTAATAAGTGTCCCTTGATCGCTAAATTTGAGCCTACATGGACGTATTTTCTTGTTTTCACCTATTTCCTTCCTAGTTTAGTTACAATGAACCTATGTTGGCCCTGGTCTCTTTATGGACATTGTGTACCTCAACTCAGAAAAATTACCTAAGTTGAGGATAGCTATCATATGGTGCATCGTTAGAATAGGGTATAAAGAAGGGTTTGACTAAGAGAAAAGAAAGAATGGTTGAGTGTGGGAGAAAGAAAAAAACAAAAATAAAAAAAATTGAAAAAAATGAATAAGCAAAAATATAAGAAACTGCACCTAACCTGAAGAAACCATAAAAGAGAAAAAGGAGAAATAAGGGAGAAACAAAAGAAAAAAATTATGGTTGAGAATTGGACCCCCAAAGTAATTGTTCTATAAAGAAGGGTTAGTCATTAGTTCTCAAATGGACAATAGTAGCCCCCAAGCCTACATTACAAGTTGGATAAAGTTCAATAGTATTCCTGGTCCAATTTTCCCAAAAACTAAGGTAAAGAAAGTAAGGGAAATCCTACAACATTCTATGTGCATTGATTGGAACTTCTTTCTGAGTGGGAGTATATTGATATCATCCCACGTTGACATGCATGATAATACTGTTAGATTGAAACTGCTTTTTTAAAGGGTGCATGGGTTTACTGGCTACTTATCTGTTCAGTTAGTATAACTTGAGTACTTGTTTGGTTGTTTATTTCTAATGTAATGCCATGGTTTGATTCCATTTTGTTGCATTTTTATGCTACATAGATCCACACAGTAGTTTTGAAAAGATTGAAATAGTAGGGGGTAATGTTTTTAGCTGAAATTGAGTTGGCTTGTGTAGGCACCTTAGGTTTATCTTAGTTAAGCATCAACATGTTACTATTTTATGTTTGTTTCCTATGGACTTAAAAATGTTGTAAGTTGAGGATGTTGATGTGCCATGATTCCATGGAACTTTTGATGCTTAAAATAAGAATATATGAAAGTGCTTATGTTTGTTTTCTTTGATATGATGTGTTTTTGTGTTTAATTTGTTGGAAACTAGGGTTTGGAGCTTAGAGGAAGGAAAAGAGTTGAATTTTGCATTAAACCTTACTTATGGGACCACTTAGGGGCCGTAAGTGCCATTTACAAACTCAATAAGTAGCCTTGTAAGTATCCGACAAAATTATTTCGAAAAACTGAAGTCTAAGAGTTATTCTAATAGTGACAGATGGTCACTTATATCATATTAGTGATACTTATTACCGCTTTAATTTTCCACATAAGTATCCTAGGATTAAGGTTCTAAGATTCTCAAAGTGATGATTTTGGCTGACAGTTATGAGGAGGTCACTTATGCGACATATGTACCACTTACGAAACCGTAAGTACCATCGTAGGTATCATCCTGAAGCTTTGAAGATTTTTTAACACTTACTACCCACTAGGAGGCCCATAAGTACCACTTATGTCGCGTAAGTGGGTTCATAAGTGGTCATCAACCCAATTCCTTATTTTTTTTAGGATTTTTAGGGTCCGATATCATCTATAAATTGTTGTTTGACATTTTAGTATTAGTTTACATATTCCTTACATTCATAAACATATATGATTCTACGATTTGTCTTTTGACCTTGGAACCTTTGTCCTTTATTATTTGGTTGATTATTAATTTGATATTCTGGGTTTTCTTCATAAATTCTTGTGAGATTAGTCTTGTGCTTTCTCTTATGAATTCCATGGATATTATTGCAAACATGGGAGGTTAAACCAACTAACTAGGGTTTTTGAACCCTACCAAAATAACGAAGTACAGTGTGAGGTCCTTCTAAATTATAGTTTATGCATGTATTGTGATCTTCTTTGATTTGTTTTCTTTCTTAACTACTGTGGAGGTTAATAACTTGCCTGTATTCGATATCATCTTCATAAGAGAGGTTGAGATTAGTAAAAGAAGATTGCAATAGTTATTCGAGTCTACCTACCCTTATCTAATTAACTTGACATCCAAATAAACATAGTTAATTTTGTATCAAAGACAAGGGTTAGTAAGGTGACACATTGATACTCACAATGTTAAGAGTGAATTTCATTAAAGGTATTCACAAGTTGGATGGTGATACATATCTTGTTAGATTCCACATGTTGATTATTGAGACAGTCATATTTAGGATGATAATTCAACTGAGTTAGGAATTTGGGCGAAACACAGTCCTAGTATTCATCTCAGATAGATTTCAACCAATGTGACCAAGATATGTTACTAATAGATATTACTCTCACCAAATCCCCCCATTTACTTTTTTGTATTTTTCAGCTATTTTAGCAAGTTTCTGAGAGATATTCAACTTATTCTCTATGGGTTCAACCCTAACATTTATTGGGTTATTATATTTGACATCGACTGCATTATACTTCTCATAGGTATAGTTTTGAGCGACATCATATACCATTTTTGTTCCTCCCTATAGGATGGATCTGATTTAGTTAAGGGACCTTAAGACTCAATTACAAAAGTTACTTGATAAAGGTTCTATTAATCCAAGTGCTTTATTGTAGGGTGCTCTAGTATATTTTATGAAAAATAAAATGTTACTCTTTGAATGTGCATAGATTATCGATAATTAAATATGGTGACCATCCAAAATAAGTACCCATTGCTAGAATAAATGATTTGTTTTGTCAATTACGGGGTTATTTAGAGTTTTCTAAGACATATCTAAGATTAGGGTATCATTACTAAACATCTAGCCAGAAGACATTCCTATGACAACCTTTCAAACTGGCTACAGAGATTATGAGGTTTTGTTAAAGACATTTGTATTGACTAATGCATCGATAACCTTTATGAGTTTAATGAATATGTCCTTATATCCTTCTTTGATTTATTTTTTATTGTATTTATCAATGATTTTTTTATAGTCTAAGAATAAAAAAGATCTTGTAGGGTATTTATATATTGAATTTGATATATTAAAGGAAAAGGATCTTTATGTGAAATTCTCCAAGTTTACATCTAAGATGATCTCTGTATTCTTTTAGTCGCATTTTGTTTTAGAGAAAGGAGTGATGCTACATCCTAAAAAAGATTAAGGTGGTTAATAATTGGGCTAGGCCTACCTTATTCAATTAAGTTCTTAGCTTTATGGTTTTCCCGACTTATTAACTTAGGCTTGAGAAGGGTTTTACTTCTCTTGCTTCACACTTGATGAGATTGACTCAAAAGGAGGAACCTTTTGTTTGCTCGGATAAATGCAATGAGAGCTTTACAAATTTCAAGTCTTTTTTGACAAAAACTCTTATTATTTCCTTTCCTATTAAAAGCAACTGAATCAATCGTTGTTGTCTTAATATATGCTTTAGGTATATGTGCCTTATTTTGGGGGTCATTGGGATCAGTTTTAGTTGTTGTCAGATTTTTTGTACAATAATAGTTATCACTTTAGTATTAAGATGACCCCATTAAGGCTCTATTAATAGGAGGTGTAAATCTCTCATAGGATGGATTGAGGTAGGTGATGTTAAAACTATAAGCACTGATTTGTTAAGAAATTGTTAGGAGAGGTAAGATTCATATAAGAAAATCTATTAGTGTCCCAAATTTAACAAAAAGAGTATGGTGACCACAAAGTGAGAGATATGTTATTCAAGAAGGGTGAGTATGTACTACTTAAGGTTGTTTCCTTTAATGTAGTGATATAATTTTTCAAGTGGGGAAAGCTTAGCCCTAGATACATTGGTCTAAATCTTAAGGATATGGGTCAGGTAGATTATAAACTTTCATTGCCTCTGAGCTTTTTGGGAGTACATATGTTATTCCATGTTCCTATGGTTAAAAATAACAATGGCGATGGTAACTACAGCATACCTCTTGACTTTGTATTATTAGATAAGAATCTCTCCTATGAGGAGTAATCAATGGTGATACCTGATTGATATGTTTGAAAGTTGGGAATTAAAGAGATTAATTTTTTGAATGTCAAGTGGAAGCATCGTACTATTTAGGGGGCTACTTGACAGACTAAATCGGATATGCATAGCAAGTACCCTCCGTTATTTAAGGATTTGGGTATTTCTTTTTCTAAAATTTTCACTTCTTTTCCTTTGATTGTTATTTAGTGATGAAATATGGGTTACTTGGTATTTTTTGTAATAACCCTTTCCATCGTTATGGTATTTCTTAGCATTTGAAAATTTAGGTTAAGCTTCTCTCCAATTGATAAATTTTAAAGTTCAGTCTAGGCTAGTTTGAAATAAATTTCAAGTATGGTGTGATCTAGGTAAACCTGGTATATTATGTAGTGGTGTTTCATGGATTTGAGATGATATTGTGTTAGCTAAAAGATTAAGGAGTTAGTCAAAACTTTTGAAAGAGAAGATGGGTTAGTAGAACTCTAGATATAATATTTAACATAAAGGTATTGGTTTGTAGGATTGAAAACTTAGCATTGTGTTGTAAAATTAGAAAAATTGGGATCAAGTCTCGAGTTTTTCCTTTTCCCCATTGTACCAGCACCGGGTCACTATAGTGATATTGTTATTATGGGAATTTTACTGCTCTAGCAAAAGTTGATTTTGTTCAACACTACAATAATTGGTGGATCCTGCTATAGTGGTGCAAATATAGTAAGAATTAGTTTGTTATAGCCATTTTAACACAGTGAAATAGCAATTTCAGAGTTGAATAGTTATTTTCATCCAAAATCATTTGGATTTGAACTAGGGTGAAAAGGAGCAATTTTCTACAATATCTACTTGATTTGTAGGATTGAGGTTGGTCAGTAGACCAAACTAACTTTTTTTTATCCTTAAATACTTAAAATCAACATAGCTTAATCATAGTGAGAGTGGTGGGTGTAAGACGAGGTTAAAGAACCTAATGTCATTTTGTTAGTTATGAATTATAATTGCTTATTAATGGTTTAAAAGTATTAAATTAAGTCTTTTAAACTAGAATTGGACCTATTAATCATAAATGATGGAGAATTTGAGTGGAATGAAAGGTAGAAAACACTAGACTGGTTAGATTGTTTATGAACTTAGGTTTAAAATATGCACCTAGAGTTATAATGCCTAGAATAGGTAGAATATTGCCTAAAATATTCTTATTTGCTATTTTGAGACCGAGAACAAGCTAAGACTGCAAGCAAGGGCAAGACAAGTAATATTAGAGAATTGCAAGGCTTGTTTCATGGTAGCTTATGTTTGAATTAGAGCTAAGGTCAGGTTTTAGTGCATATGTGCTCGTTAACAAAATATTTATTCACTTGTTTCAAGTTGTGCTTGTATTTTTGTTCCATATGGATGAACTTAAACTATAAGAGTTGTTAATCCTTACTATTTTTAGATATTTGTTCTTAAGAATAATATATTATTACTTTTTAAGTGAGTTTTGTTAATGAATAGATTGTGACCAAATTACTCGATTTGCATGAAATAAGGGAGTCAAGGTACTTGGTTGCCTTATGTTAATGGTACATGACTCCGATTGTCCCCTATAGGTCATGACTATTGGGCAACCATAAGTCACATAGCATGTGTGTACACAGTAATATGGAGAGTTTGATGGTTCCTTGAGAAAGCTTGGTTGGTCTATTGTGTATATGTTATCTTGGGTTCTTAGTGTGAACTACATGTGTTGACTTTAAATTTATTTCATTGTTTGGCTTGGTTCTTAACATAATATATGTGGTTAACGCTTGGCGTTAACTATTATATGAGACTAATGCAAATGTGATTTTTTCTTGCTATAAATGGCAATTGAATTTTGTTGTGAGTTGATCTTGTTAGTTAGTACTAAAATTAAAATTAAATGACTATTTGAGTATTTGTTACTTGATTTGCTTGGTTGGTGTTAATATGTCTGAACTACAAATATTTGAAAACACATGATTGGTTGGCATGCTTGTTACTTGTTTAAAGTAATTTAGTTTATCGCTCATATTAATTAAATAGAGTTAGCCGACAATACCTACCAGTACATAGTGGTTTTGTACTAATACTACCTTGTTATTGTTTTTTATTGTGTGTAGAGAATATTCCAGTGACTTCTACTAGCCCTCACCATTAGAACTTCACATGACATCGGATCTAAAGGAGAACATTCATTTTCAAAACACCATTGATTTCTTTTATCTTGATCATGTCCATATTTTTTCAAAGAAAGACAAATTTTACTTTATTGTTAGTGTTTTCTAGGTTATACTCGTAGACATATTTTAGTATGATTCTAAAGTGGTGACATTCAATTTCTACGCATTTTTGAGATATTATGAATTCTTTTTCCATTTATTTAAATTGTTAGAGATTATTATTTTACTAATGGATAAGGTGTATTTCTTATGTAAAATGGCTATGTATTTCGGCTTACATTGTTCACCCACAAGAGGATTCGTGTGGGTGCCACTCATGATAGGTTTGGGTCGTGACATTAATACTAGTAGAAATTACTATTTTTCCATAGAAATTTCCCACTGAATGTAATAACCCTCATGTTTTTTTTGGTTTCTGCATGTTTTGATAGTTTTAATTTTTCCTATAGTTTCTTTATGGTATTCATGTTATGCGAAATTGGTGGAATGGTCCTAATGTGGTTGGTTAAGAGATATGCAAACTTTTGTTTTGGAAGATAAGAAAGTTTGTATGGTTTGTTTAGTCAACATCCATAAAGTCGAGTACATATTGAAATTATGTCAATGCCATCAACTTCAAAATGTGATGTTTTATTGAGTTGGACCGTTGGTTAGGTTCTAAAGGTATTCAAATAAGTTTAGGAAAAGTTTTTGAGTTTTGATATTTGGAATCACAAGATAGTTGACCAAAGTAAGCGTTTGAGGTTAGAAAGGTCATATTCAAGTTTTGATTATTCCACTAGATTTGTGTCATGATACGATTCATGAGTCATGATGATACTTACTGAAACCCACTAGTAAGTAAGCCAACACCATAACCTGGAGCTAAGGAATGGGTTAATTTGGTAGCAATGCCCAACCGGGTCTTAATACAAGAATGGATTTATAATCAATAGTATTCCACTAAAAAGAGACAATCAAAATATGGATACCAATCCCACGACCGGGTAATATCAGTACAAGAGTATCTAAGTATGACAATAGAAAATACAACCCAAAAGTCTAGAATAGTCAACAATTCTGTCTCAAATACAAAAAACTGAACAAGGATAGAGGAAAACGGGCTATTCAAAACTGCAAAAGCTTATCGCATCTTCGGAATATCAACACTACCTGAACTCAACTTAGCAGCGGCAACTAGTACTCAGGTCTGCACCAAAAAGGTACAGAAGTTTAGTATGAGTGCTAAAACAATGGTTACTTAGTAGGCATCATTGGCTGAGTGAGCTAAATTATGATATACTGCAAGAAAATATCTCTAAGTCAGGGTACAGAATTGATCCTGAATTATTTTCATCATCACTACTTAAAATTAATGATCATCTAGAACAATAATATGATATCTCATATCAATAGACTCCAATACCATCCTATATAAATGGGTAATTAATCCAAAAATATAAAGAGACACCAATACAATTACAACCGAATAAATACCAAGTTAATGCACACACATCCATTAGAACATAAAGTAAAAGATCTCACCATGGAGTCCCATATAACCAGTGAGTACACCCAAAAGAACATAAAGTAAAAAAAACCCATCATGTCATCTCATACCATCGGAGAGTGCATCAAAAGGTCAAATCATTAACATTTATAGATATATATAACCAACTTCTCATTATCCATGGTTTCCCACTTTTCATACCAACAATCATTTGCTAACATTCATAATCCTCATCAATTACAACAATTGAATAACATTTACCTAAGTACTCATAACCATGATCATATCACCATTTAGAAAATCTATCTTATCGATATACTTGCTCTATGCACTACTATTAACTACCCAATACTAATTATTAAACTACTGATTCACTAGTCATCAAAGAATGTCTAGTTATTAACCAAACTAATTCTTTACATAATCCTTATACACCGGATAGTAAGTAACTATTATTCCCTAATTAGCCATCATTCAACATCAAATTAAGGCCCACTATTAGACCATAGGAGCATTTAAACAATACCCATTTCTAATCATCATAATAGCACTAATCACCATCTAGGAAAGGTTATTAATTGTCATTATACTTTTATATAGCTAACTATTAACATGTTTTAGTATCTAGGCATCATTAACATACAAATTGTCAATTATTAGCTAATCGACATCATAAATTAGTCATAAAAATCTTTAATCATCACCCATACTAACCTATTATCTCCCTTAGCCACATAACAACCACAATTACTACTCATCATATTTCAACCAAAAAAGGTTCACTAACTAGGATTCTAGACTTGTGATCAAGTAAGATGGTCATTCAACAGTCAACTAGTTACCACATAGCTCACATAATAAGCAATATACCTTACTTAAGTCATTTATCTAATGCTACCTAAATGCACTAAGTAAATCCTCAATCACCACACAATATCCCATTTACCAACTTGTCCTAATTCAATTTTCAGCAAATACTACTTCTACTCACTATTCAACACTAGCAAGAACGACACCACTTAACAAGTGGTTAGTATCGAAGAATTATAACCAACATTCCAAGAATAACATCATATTGTCAAAGCATATATGGATGTAATCATATAAAGGAATAATAAAACATAAACATATATACACATGTTTACCATACATAAATCAATATATCCTCCGAACTTACTGGGCATCATCATATCATCAATAGATCCTCTAGACTTATCAGGCACTATGATATGATTAATATATCCGCCGAACTTACCGATCATCATCATATCATCAATATATCCTCTGAACTTACCAAGCATTATCATATACTCAATATAACCTTTAGACTTACTGTGCATCATCATATCATCAATATATCCTTCTAACTTACCAAGTATCATCATATCAACAAATATCCTCCAGACTTACCGGTCATCATCATATCATTAATATATCCTCTTGACTTACCGTGAATTATCGTATCATATATAAGCAATACAAATAATAGTAAATCCAAGCCCCATGGGGGATAGAGTGAAAGAAAAGTAAGGAAAGACATATCATCATACCTCATTATTCATTATCAACACAATATATTAATAGGTGCATGAACAAGTATATCCATATGGTATGAGCCCTCACTACTTTACCATGATTAACATAATTATTAGCATTTTCATGTACAAATCCTTATTTATATCTTCTAGAGCTTCATTTATTAACAAGATTCACGTTATTAGCACAAGAGGATTTTTATCATGAATATTAGTTTAGTCACCATGCTTGAACATAATATCAGTAATAACATAATCCAAGGCTCACATGGTAATTTAGTCAATGATTTTAGTAATGATGTAGTCATGGGTTCAATCTATCAGACAATTCATTGCTATCTAAGCATATCAATAATCTAGAAACCAATCATGCACAAAATTTCCAATGTCGACATCTTGAATAAACCATTACCGAGATTAGACACTAGATTAGCAAAGGTATATTCTAAGTGTTTAACAAGTAACTAGGTGACTAATGAAATTACAAAGATCAAACTTAAGTCAGTCAAGTTCTGCTTTTAATAACCCAATTTCCTCAAATAGCCTAACTTCTATCCGAGACAAAGCTAATTCATCTAAGTCATGTCATAAAGGTATATCATTCTACACTAGTTCTATGGTACAATTCTTCCTCAAGGATTATTCTTAATCTATCCAAAGATACTAGGGCAATTTAAACAACTACGAATAACTAAGGACAACTTACAATTTAATATAAATAACAAGGTCACTCCCATCTAACTAGAGCATATATAGAATTGTTATGTTATTCATGAGACAATAAGTCTAACTAATCAGGCTTCTAGACTATAAGTCAAGTATCACACTTAATGAGTTTCATAGCCTAAGTGGTTTAACTAATCCCAAAAACTGATATCTACTACATGAGCAACTAAAATACTGCCCAATCTTACCAAGATATCAAAGTCATACTACAATAAATATCAATATAATAATAAATAATCATAACCTACCTTGAATCAAAATACAACTAACAAACTGATAACCTTTACTTTCTCTTTTCTTCCAGCTTCTTCAGGATCCAAGAAATCAAGAACACAATCTATGCATTATTATGAGAAAATCAATACCCATATTTCACTGAATATCAATACCTATATTTCACCATTGTTCTTCGAGTCTAAAACAATACAAAAAAATCCCATGTAGGTCCTACTTATGAAAAACAAGTTTCGAAGATCAACCCATTGTTCAAATGCCATTAAGGAGTTATATCCCTCAATAAATTAGTGCAAATAAATCATATTTAAGATAAAATCAAGCCTTAAGTGAACCATCCTAGGTTCTGGTCCTTAGAGATTTCTTGAGTTTGAGCTTTCTTATCATCATATGACTCATTCTTACTTGTCGTATGATGTGGGTATCGTTTAGGGGTCCTGGTCATAAGTTATTTAGTGTGTTTTGTTTTTTTTCTATCTGAGATATGACAAGAATCCATAAAAGTCATACGTACATAGTACGAGAAGTATAGTTCTAAATTGTATATTATTGATTATTTAGAGTTGACATTCTTCAAAGGGTACGACTAGGTAGGTACTTGTCGTGTGGTGATGGTATGATTTGGGAAAGGGTAGTCATATGTTGTATGGAATATGGAGTCAAACTTTTTATCTTATATATGAGTGGATAGTGCCACTCAAATTATGTAGGTACGAATGGAGTAGTCCAACCATAACCTATGAAATTTTTATAGTTTAAGTTGGGGTTATTTTGGACATTTCCACTCTTAACTCCTTTTGACACCTAGACTTAAACAACTATTGGAACTTTATTAACCTACTATTCTCACATCAAACATACATAAATCTCTCTCAAGCTCTTAGTTCAAAAAAGCGAGAAGGGTTTCTTCGTGGTGGTCAAGTAAGGATCTTAAGGGTGGTTTTTCTCCATCTTATTTGGTATCTAAGGTATGTCACTCCTCCCTCACTAATAGTTCAAACTAAAATCATGTTTTACTTAATGATTTCAATGGCATGATTGTGGGTTTGTGTTGGTTTAGAAATATGGGTTGGGGATTTTGGTTACTAATGGTTGGCTGATGTTTTCCCATGTTTTAAACCTAGTTTTCATGTTATATTTATGGTTTTGATTATGTGATTGCATGGAAATGGTCAATTGGTACTTGGTTTTGGTTTTGGAAACTATATGCCCTCAATATGTTTGTTAAAATATCAATGAGAATGTTTTTATCACATAGTTTGACTTTTATTAAAAACCTTGCATTTCATAACATGGTAATTAAACTCTAAAAGGTTTGACAGAATTAAATTATTTGGAAAGGCCTTGGTGGCCATGGTTTTGATTTATTGGAATTCCTATGGGGTATATGAAAATTCCTAAAGTATTGGCTAATGACATTGCTTTCAAGCTATAGTCTGTATGATGATACCATTTCATAAACTCTGGAATTGGTGGTTTGTTGATGTGCTAAAGATTTTAATTAGGAAATAATAGTGGGTTGTGATAGATAATCGTGAAGGTGTTAGTCTAATATACAGACACTAGAAACTCATATTTATAGACATTAGGGTTGATCAAGGTAACCATATACTTGTAGGGTATATGGGAATCCCCTAAGTTTATGCATGTATATATGTATCATAAAGGGAGAAGAGTATATGCGAATCCTTGACCCCTATGATATCTCCAATTCATGTAGCTGCATGCATTGGGGCCCATTCAGAGGGTAACACTGGACCCATATAGACTGTGGGTCACTTTAAGAAAGTCAAGCTACACTACCCAGGTTAAAGTTTTAAATGTATGCTAAACCTAGTTTTCTGCCCTGTCATGGTATATATATGTATATATATGATTGCACATGGTTGTTTACTTTGGTTTTAAATAATGGCATTACTTTATCCTTATTCTTAAGTATATGCTAGCGTTCACCTGCTAACTCATCTTCGGGCACTGTATCCCTACGTGATGCAGGAACCAGACATATTATTTTGCCTACTCAGTGACTTGGATTTGGGGACAATATTACTGTCAATTTAAAGTAGTGAGCTTCTATACTCCAGAAGACTCCATTTTCAATGATGGATATCTTCTCATACTTTTGGTTTTTCTTGGACTTTAGTTTTGAAAATGATCGGGGGCATTTCCCCAACTGAATGTTCTTTACTTATGGTTAGATACTTTGTGTGACTACTATGTACATAGATGGAGTTGGTATTGGTGTCAGCCTTGGCATTGGTATTAGTATTAGGCTAACACTAGTCTTATAGGTTCATAGAATTTAATTACTATATTTGATTTTTGATTATTCTATATTATTTTATGTTCAAAATTCATCCTACATAAGGTGTTGGGCAGTTATGGTTAGGTATTGGGGGTAGCCTCAGGTCCCAGTAGGGCTTGAGGGACCCGGCATTACTAGGACATGCATTGGGTCATGTCAGATTGGTATCAGAGACCTAGGTTTATGGTCAATTGGGAGTCCACAAAAATGTGTCGAGTATAGTCTCTTTTAAGAATGTGTAGCGCGCCACACTCATAAAGGAGAGGCCACAAGGCATTTAGGAATGCTTCTCTTTCTTGTGTTCAATTTTAAGCTGTATAGTCTTAGGACCTTGATTCTACTCTAACACCTATTTGTTCAGTTTTAGATTATTCCTTCTCAACGATCTGAAGCTCATGGAAACTCCTTTATCCCAACTAAGGATAATGCTGATGGGACTTATTTTACTTATAGGTTCTAGACTAGGTCTAGGGGTGCAGTTCTAGAATTTTTTGGAGTTTCATCGATTGCTACTAGTCCATCTTAAACTCCTCAAGATAAAGTAATGAATGCTGAGTTCGTCTGTCCATTCATATGTTGGCCCAGTTGGTAGATTCTCATTCTGATCATGGTGTCAAGGGTTGGTCAGTTCATGAGGTTAAACCCTTTGACCTTTACTAGTGTTACAGTTGAGAAAGATTCTCATGGTTTTTGGATGAGATACAAAAGATTTTATTGTTATACATGCCATGAATATAGAGGGTGTGGAGTTTGTCATCTATTAGCTGAAGGATGTGGTGTACCAGTGGTACAAAGAATGGGATCAGTCAAGGGGTGATGGTGATGAGTTAGCTCTTTAGGAGTATTTTGCTAATGCTTTTCTAGACTTCTTCTTTCTTTAGAAGTTGAGAGAAGTATAGGAGAAAGAGTTTGTTAATCAGAAGTAAGGTAATATGTCAGTCAAGGAGTATGCCTTAAAGTTTTACCAATTGTCCTGATATGATCTAGAGATGCTTACTAGCATAAGGGCTAGAATGATAAAGTTTACTTTTGGATTGTCCAGAGATTTGATATTGAGAGTAAGGATTCTTTGTTGATCGAAGACATAGATAAATAGAAGAAGAAGGAGAAGGTTAAATAAGGGAGAGGTAGGGAAAAAATTTAAGTTCTCTGAGCAAGGTGGTAGCCATCAGCAGATTGGTAGGTATGGCAAAAAGTGGCCCAAGAAGAATTGGGCAATTCTAGGCCTTACTCGATGGCTAGTGCTTCATACCCAAAGTTGTTGGTGATAGGCATTACTATGATGGAGACAACTTTAGGAAAGAAGGTGCCCAATATTATGTTAGTGGGGCTAGTCAGCTCTATTATATCCTTTATGCAGGTTTTATTGTAGATTACATTAGGGTTTCTATGATGAAGGGAGGGATAAGTACTTCAACTATTTTCAACTAGCGCATATGCTTAGAAACTACCTTGTTGGTAAGGTTGCTTTGGGGGTGAACAAGATTACAGTTGCTTCATCATCTACTCCAGCACCAAAAGATGCTCCATCTAGTTATGGGACTAGTCGAAACCATCTTAATGCTCTCACTACCTGATAGGAGTTTGAGCCATCACCTAACGTTGTGACTAGTACATTGAAACACTTTTCCTGAGATATGTAATATTTATTTGATCTGGGGTCATCTCTCTTTTATGTGACCCTATTTGTAGTTGTGCAGGTTTGGTCTAGAGTGTGTATCAGACTCTTTCTATTTCTAACCTAGTTGGTGACTCTTTGATTGCTAGAATAGACTATATGAGGTATTTTGTATCAGTTAGTAGTAAAGAAACGTTGGTGGATCTATTTGAATTAGATATGGTGGATGTCATATTAGGGATGGAGTGGTTGCACTCATGTTATGGTTCTCTAGACCTTCGAACCTTTATGGTTGATTGTAAATTCCTGAATGAGCAGTTCATTTAGTAGGAGGGTGGTTTCCTAGCTCCTAAGGGGAAGTTCATATCTTATCTTAGATCTAGGAGATTAATCTCGAAGGGGAGTCTCTATAATCTAGTCAAAGTTGAAGATTCTGACTCGAATGGTCCTTCTTATATTCTGTCCCGATTGAGAATAAATTTCTTGAGGTCTTCCATGATGACCTTCCTGGTGTTTCTCTTGATAGGGAGATTGAGTTTGGGATTGATCTTGTTCCAAACACTCATCTAATCTCTATTTCTCTGTATAAAATGGCTTCATCTGAGTTGAAGGAGCTTATGGAACAACTCAAGGATCTTTTAGATAATGGCTTCATCCATCCTAGTGAGTCCCCATGGGGTACATCGGTGTTATTCGAGTGTAAGAAGTATTGTTCCCCTTGGATATGTATTTATTATAGACAGTTCAATAAGGTGATTGTAAATAATAAGTATCCTCTTCCACGGATATATGATTTATTTGATCAGTTGCAGGGCACTAAGTTTTTCTACAAGATTGATCTCTTATCCAGGTATCACTAGTTGAATATTAGGGAGGTAGACATCCCTAAAACTATATTTTGTAGCTGATATGTGCACTTAGAGTTTCTGGTTATGTCTTTCGGGTTGAACAATGCCATGGTGGCATTCATGGATTTGATGAATTGTGTCTTTATTTGTTTCTGGACCTATTTGTCATTGTTTTTATAGATGACATTTTGGTGTATTCAAAGAGCAAGGTGGATCATGAAAATTACCTCTACGTAGTATTGCAGACCTTGAAGGAGCAACAATTGTATGCCAAATTCTCTACATGTGAATTCTTGTTTAACGATGGCACTTTTCTAGCTCATATCATTTCTAGTTAAGGGATCATGATGAATCCCCAGAAAGTTGTAGTAGTGAAGAAGTGGCCTAGACCAACGTCTCCAATTGATATTCAGAGTTTTTTCGGTTAAGCTGGTTATTATAGGTGGGTTGCGGAAAGTTTTTTTACTATTCCTACCTCATTGACAAAGTTGACTTAAAAAAGGTAAAGTTCTTGTGGTCGAATGCTTGTGAGGGTAGTTTGAAAAGCGAAAGGATAAGCTAAATCCTGCTCTGGTTTTGACTTTTCTTAAAGGCACTGATGGGTTTGTGGTCTACTATAATACATCTTGTGTGGGACTTGGTTGTGTTCAGATATAGCATGAAAAGGTATAATTTTATGCCTCCAGGCTGTTAAAGGTGCATGAGAGGAATTATTAGACTCGTGATATGGAACTGTTAGTTGTGGTATTTGCATTGAAAATCTAGCATCACTATTTGTATGGGTTGTCTCTTTTGAACATAATACCCTACAGTATGTGTTTACTTACAAAAATCTTAACCTTGGTGAAAGGAGAAGGCTTGAGCTTCTCAAGGATTATGACTTAAGTCTTCACTACTACTCAGGTTAAGCTAACATGGTTGTTGACACTCTTAGTAGGTTATCCATGGGAAGTCTATCTCATGTGGACAGTGAGAAGCAGGAGTTGGTAAAGGATATTCACCATTTTGATAACCTTGGAGTTTGCCTCGTGGACTTCAAAGATGGTGGTGTGTTTGTGTAGGAAATTACACGGTCACCCCTTACTATTGAGATTAAGGAAAAAAGAATATTAGATCTTGTATTGATGAGGATTAAGGGAGATGTATGTGGGCAGAAGGAGATGGCCTTCAAGATTGGTGGTTATGGTACTTTGTGGTACCAAGGGAGGTTATTGTTACTAATGTAGATAATTTATGTGAGAGAATTCCGGCTGACACACATGAGTTGTGTGTGCTGGTTTGAAAAAAATGTGTCATGATCTCAAGGAGATCTATTGATTGAATAATATGAAGAGGGATGTGGCTAATTTTGTGGCCAAATGCATGGTGTGCCAATAAGTGAATGTTGAGCACATAAGGCCGAAAGGGTTGCATCAAGATATTGAGCTTCCTAAATGGAAATAGGAAGTAATCAACATGGGTTTTGTCATTGGTCTTCCATGATCTCAGAATCAATTTGATTTAGTTTGGTCATCGTGGATAGGATTACAAAGTTAGCTCACTTTTTGCCAGTGAGGACTAACTTCTCAGTTAAGGATTAAGCAGGATTGTATCTCTATGAGTTTGTGAAGTTGCATGGGGTACCTAATTCTATCATCTGTGATCGTGGTATAAAATTTTCATTTCATTTTTGACAGTCATTTAAGAAAGGGTTAGGGAGTAAGGTTAGTCTAAGTACTACTTTTCACCCTCAGTTGGATGGGCAAGCAGAGAGAACAATTCAGATATTGGAGGATGTGTTTCGATCATGCGTTATTGACTATAGTGGTAGTTGGGTAGAGCACTTAGCTGTTGTAGAGTTTGTTTAAAACAATAGTAGCCACTCTAGCATCGAGATGTCTACAATTGAAGCATTGTATGGTAGGAGGTGTAGGTTTGAGCCTGAAGAGGCAGATATAATTTGTCAAGACTTGGTTCATCAAGATATAAAGAAGGTGAAGGTGATTCGGAATAGACTTAAGGCTGTCTAACAAATATCCTACGCATACGTGATGTGAAGGGAATAGGAGTTTGAAGTTGGAGATAGGGTGTTCCTAAAGATGTCTCCGATGAATGAAGTAATGCAATTTGGGAAGAAGTGAAAGATCAAACCCCGATATATGGGTACTTATTTTATTTTTAAGAGGGTTGGCAATGTTTCCTATGAGTTGGGATTGCCCACTAGCTTGAGCTCCATTTACTCGGTATTCCATGTATCTATGTTGAGTAATTGTGTAACTCTCCAAACTCGAGTTCCAAGGATGCCATGCGGTGCTCTGAACTAAAGTAGTCTTGAGCTTACCGTGACTGCCTTCTAACATATCTGAATCTCATCATAGGGAAATATAAGTATAAAATCATGTTAAAATGCGGAAAACTATATAAATATATATATGAAAGTACAAATTTCATCAATCTGATTAAATAAATACTGAAAAGTTTGATTAAGACAACTATGATCTAAGACTGAATCTGGTAGTCCGACAAGCCTCTACTAGCTTAGTCTAGAGAGTCACTAGGACAGGCCCCAGCTGACTCAAACTGGCTAAAATAAATAAAGGAACATCTACTAGTAAACTGAAACATGAATAGCTAAGTCCTCAAACTATGAGGAGTCACCAACTACAGGGATATAGATGAGATGCTCGAAAATCATTGTCGCTTCTGAGACTGAGCACCTGAACCTACTTATGAGACAATATTGCACATAGACGTATATGTGGGTCAGTACTTTAAGGATGTACTGAGTATATGGGGGTGTATGCAATAAGTAGACAATATCATCACAGTGTATGGAATCATGTATGCTAAAAGTAAATGACGCACGTAGGCTTGAGTAAATCTAAAAGCTGAAGATCATAATCAAGAATAGTAAAATATATAGTAAAAATCTTGTGAGCCATAACACTTAGTTCTAAATCTGTATTTTGTTCTTATTCTAAAATCATATTCGAAGAATTATCCTGCAAGGCGATTCTTTCAAAGCTTTAAGGAAAATACTTTATCTGAAAAACTGTATATCTTTTACTAACAGGAGGTTCTCTTAACCGACATAAACCATGTGACCTACATGGAGTCCAACTTCTAGACATCCTAAAGAGGAAACCTCACGTTGGGGAGAGGTTTCATACTCTTTTCAGAGAGTATAACCTAATACAGGTGATCGACACAAGCTAAATCTATCATCCATATAAATGAGAATAGTCTGAGTCCAGACCTACGTTTGCTATGTAGTTCTGTAGAAGATAGGGTACGCTAATCCGACACTTCCTACTTGGTGCTAATTACTACACCCTTTAAGATCTGTACACTTAAAACAAATGGAAAACCACTTCTTAAAACTAGCATAATGATTTATACGAAAAACCATTTATGCACTAACTTTAGTAATTTTGTAAATAAAACTCTGTAGAGGATTCCAAGCTAAACCAATGATCAAAAGATCAAAACTTTTTCTGAAAATTAAGGTTAATATATTCGTAAGATGCTTAAAGCATCATCTTTCTTGAAACAATAATATTCAATCTTAGGGTAGTAACTCGTGTATCAGTCTCATGTTAAAGCATCATAATATTCATGCTAGGTAATGTAAATATTGATAGAACTACTCAAAATTTGGAAATTTCAGCAATATGCATGAAAATATGAACAAAATCATGGAATTAACTTATAAATCATTGGAAATATCATAAGCTTGTGATTAACAATAGTGGGTATAAACCCTAACATGAATGTCATGGAAAATCATACAAATTGCAGTAAATTTGGTAATTAAAATAAAGCTTTGGGCTCAAGGATGAAAGAATCATCCTAGTTCAAACCCCACATACCTTAAATTGATAATCTTTGATGAAAACTTGGATCTTGAATTCCTATTAATGCTTAGGGGATGAATTCTTAGTGCTCTTGTATTGACAAATGTCAATCTTGAAATGTCTTGGAGAATTAATGGACAAATCTTTGATTTCTTGTGGAGGAAGTTTATAAAATAGCGTTTTTCTTTGAGAGGCAATAATGAATAAAGCATAATGTGCTTTAAAATATGCTTAATCTTCTATTTTTGAATGGATTAAGGGTTGGGAGAATGAACAAAATGTCCTTTAAACCCCCAAATAAAACTGAAAAATGCAACATTTTGCGAATTGGGTGGCCACCGCGATGCGCCATAATTGCGGAGCCCTTTTCTTTGTCATTTTGACCAATGGCGCGATGCACCAATATCGCGAGGTCTCACTAGAACTTTCCAAATAGGAAATTGGTCCTCTCCGCAATGCTCCAAGATCATGGGGCCTCACTAGAAATTGACAATTGTGGTATTACGATTATCCGCGTCGCGCTAATGGCCTAAATGATGGTATTTTACGACTGGAACTTAAAATAGCCATAACTTCTTACCCAATTATTGGATTTAGGCGAATCTTATATTGTTGGAAATCTAATTCAGTTTCATACTTCATGAAAATTCTGAATCTAAATAATTCCACACAAAATAAATAATATTCATCATGGAAGCTATCCCTTAATATTCTAATGATGAATTCAAGATAGAAAAGGTATGGGGTATTACAAAGTGTATTGGAGATCCATCGCACGTTATGCCCATGAAGGAGATTGGTATTTTGGATTACCTATATTATGAAGAGATCCCAATTGAGATCTTGTATCGTCAGGTTCGTCAGTTTCAAATCAAGGATCTTGCCTCGGTAAAGGTTCTATAGAGGAAAAACATGGTGGAAGAGGTTACTTGGGAAGCTGAAAAGGATATGAAGTCCAAGTATCCATTCCTTTTTTCTTGTCCAAAAATTTATGTGGAAGCTATGCATTTTCCATAACGTCTTTGTTTTCAAACTTTGTTAAAGGAAACATTGACTTCCTTTGTATCCTTGTATTATTTATTAATGGTAAGACTAGAGATGTGTGGGAATGTTATGCTGCTTGTACTGCCTTATTCCATCATTCGAGGATGAATGATCCAAGTAGAGGAAAATTGAAACCCCCTAAGTTATGGTACTTAAGATATTTCCTTATTTTGAGTTTTTTGATAATCATATGACTCATGCTTACTTTTCATATGATGTTGGTATGGTTTAGGGGTCTTGGTTGTAAGTTACTCAGTGTGTATTTGGTTGTTTTCTATCAATGGTAGGACAAGAATCCATATTAGTCGTATGTACATGGTACAAGAAGAATTGTTCCAAACCATATATTGTTCATTGTCTATCCTTGACATCATTGACATTGTCTATAATTGTCAAAATCTAAAGAATTCCACACAAAACAAATAATATTCATCATGGAAGTTATCCCTTAACATTCTTGGGATCGATTATAGCTAGATAAGGAATGGGGTATTACAATATCTCCCCCATGGAAATATTCGTCCTCGAATATGGCTAGTTAAGCTGAAATTTCTAAGGAATTTGAGAATATAAGATAGCATGCACAACTGAAGTGAACTGAGAAACTGAATCTAAATCATTCTAAGCTTATGAGTAAATTTGTGAGGGCATGAACTTAAATAAAGATTACATAGCTAAATCTATGATTAGAAAGGAACTAAGTTAAGGAAGAGTATTAACTTCAGGTAAAAATCTTAGTCTATGGAGAAAGGTGAGAGTATTTGGCTCACATGTCTCCTTCTGATTCCCAAATGGCACCCTCAATGGGCTGTATCGCCAAAGAACTTTGACCAAGGGAACTTCTTTGTTCCTTAGCCTACGGATATGATGATCTAAAATCTCAACTAGAATCTCTTCATATGAAAGGATGTTCAAAATTTCTGAGCTTTCTAAAGGAACTACAATAATGGAGTCACCGATGCACTTCTTAAGCATAGAGACGTGGAATACAGGAATAACTGATGACAAGTCTGTGGTCAACTCAAGATCATAAGTTACTTTCCTAACACGACTCAATATTCTAAAAGGGCTAATATACCAAGGACTAAGTTTCCTCTTCTTGCTGAATCTCTTCACCTCTTTCATGGGTGAAATCTTCAAATACACAAAATCACTAACCTCAAACTCGAGGTCCCTTCTTCTCACATATGCATAGGATTTCTTATTATGCTAGATATTTGCAATCTCTCTCTAATCAGCTTAACTTTCTCCATAGCTTTAAACATAGAATTAGGCCCAAGCAAACCAACTTCACCGACTTCAAACCAACCTATGGGTGATCTACATCTCCTCCTATAGAGAGCTTCAAATGGATCTATCTGAATGATATCATGATAATTTTTATTATAAGCGAATTCAATCAATGGCAAATGCTCATCCCAACTTTCCTTGAAATGAAGAGGACATGCCCTTAACATATCTTCTAAAGCATGAATGGTCCTCTCTGCTTGACCATCTATCTGCGGATAAAAAGTTGAACTAACATGGATCTGGGTACCATGACCCCTCTGAAAGGATTTTCAAAACTGGGAAGTAAATCGAGTGCCCCTATCTGAGATAACAGACAAAGGAACTCCATGCAATCTAACTAACTGTTGGATATACAACTTAGAATAATCCTCAGTTGCATAAGATGTGTGAACTGGTAAGAAATACGTTGACTTAGTCAATCTATCTACAATAACCCAAATCAAATAATAATGATCACGCAATTGGGGTAAACCAATCACAAAATCCATATTTAACTCTTCTCACTTCTAAGTGGGGATACAAAACTCATGAAACATACCACCAAGTCTTTGGTGCTCTACCTTAACCTGTTGACAAGTTGCACACTTAGCTATAAACTCCGTTATATCTTTCTTTATGCCACTACAATGGCCTTGCCGGATGGTACAACACACTCATGTCATAATCCTTCAACAACTCTAACCACCTTCTCTGGCAGAGATTCAACTCCCTCTGAGTAAACACATATTGATAGCTTTTGTGGTCTATGAATACATAAACATGAACACTATACAGATAGTGTCTCTATATTTTTAGAGAAAATACCACTGCAGCTAATTCCAGATCATGGGTTGGTAATTCTTTTCATGAGGCTTCAACTGTCTAGAGGTATAGGCTATGACCTTACCTCTGCATCAACATACAAACCAAACTAACTCTAGAGGTATCAAAATACACCATAAAACCATTTGTACCATCAGACAATGCTAACACTAGGGCTGAAGTGAGTCGAGTCTTCTACTTCTGAAAACTCTTCTTGCAAGAATCTAACCATAGGAACTTAACTTTTTTGTAGTCAATCTAGACATAGGAGATGTAATAGATGAGAAACCTTTAACAAAATAGCAGTAATAGCTAGCTAGACCCAAGAAACTCTTAATATCTGACGGAGAGATAGGTCTAGGCTAATTTCTTATGGCTTTTGTCTTTTAGGGATCAACTCTAAAGCCGTCAGTGAAAAAAATATGACCAAGAAAGGCTACTGATCTTAGCCAAAACTCACACTTTCTGAATTTGATAAATAATTGGTGATCTCTAAGAGCTTGCTAGACAATCCTAAGATTGTCTACATGGTCATCCTCACTATGGGAGTATACAAGGATATCATCTATGGACACTATGACAAACATATCTAGATACTACTTGAACACTCAATTCATGAGGTCTGTAAAAGTTGTTGGAGCATTGGTTAGCCCAAAAGACATGACTAGAAACTTAAAATGAACATAGCGGGTTCTAAAAGCAGTCTTTAGAATATCATATTCCCTAACTTTAAGCTAATGATAGCTGGATCTAAGGTCTATCTATGAGAAATAACTTGCACCTTATAATTGATCAACTAGGTCATCAATTCTAGGAAGAGGATATTTGTCCTTGACTGTGACCTTATTTAGCTGACGATAGTCAATGTACATATGCAAAGAACTATCTTTCTTTCACACAAATAGGATGGAAGCGTCCCATGGAGAAATACTAGACCTTATGGAACCTTTATCTAAAAGATTCTTGAGTTTCTCCTTCAACACCTTAAGCTCAGTTGGATCCATATGGTACGGAGGAATAGAAATAGGCTAAGTATCTGGGAGGAGGTCAATACCAAATTCTATCTCTCTATCGGGAGGTACACCTGGGAGATCATTTGGAAAGACATCAGTAACTCATTTACTATATTGACTGACTGAATGTTGGGGTTTCAAACTTAGTATGTTTAACTTGAACTAGGTGATAAATGCAACCTTTGGATATCAAATTTTTGGCCTTAATATAAGCTATGAAATAACACTTGGGAGACATTTAATTACTAGACCACCAAAAAGTTGGTTCATCTAGAAACTGAAACTTTACCTCTCGGGTGTGATAATCTATAAAAGCATACCAGGAATAGAGACAATCCAAACCAAGAGCAAGATAAAAATCAACTATATCTAACTCTATCAAGTCTGCTACCATGACTTTATGAAGGACACTTTTTATAGATTTTCTTAGCAACAACTGACACACCTACTGGAGTAGAAACCAAGAATGGCTTGGGAATCTTTTCAAAATTTATCTCAAAATTCACAATAACTAGTGGGGTCAAATAAGAAAAACTTAGGTCTAACAACACATAAACATCAAAATGGAAGACATGAAGCATACTAGTAACATTATCTGGGGAATCTTCCTACTCCTGGCCCGAGGGTAAAGAATAAAATCAATTCTAGAGCTGATCTCTAGTAGTACTGGATGATTCCCCCTGAGGAGAAGCTACGCAACTGAGAGGAGCTGGTGCACTATTAGCTTGAGTCTGAGAACGAACATCCTTATTTCCCTTTTTAGCATGTGGGTACTCTTTGATTCCATGGCCTGGCTGGCCACACCCCTAACAACCTTATTGTCCCACTAGATACTCACCAGGATGATTCTTGCCACACTTAGCATACTAAGGATAATTGGGCCTACCATCCCCACTATTCTGAGATCTGAACATAAAGGACTTACCTTACTATTCTTGCCTATTTAGGGGTACAGAAGCACTGGATGAAGAAGGTGCAGGCATAGATAAACAATTCTGAAATTGTGAACTATTTTCTCCCATAGATCTATTCTGACCATGATCAAACTTCCCTGTTCTAGCCCTCTTATTTACTTTCTCTCTTTCCTTCATCTTTTCTGCTTTAATTTGTTGAGCATTCATTATAAATTTAGAAAGATCTATGTCTCTGTTGAGCATAGCCTCCCTACACTCCTTCACAACCAACCCAGACACACCAATTACAAACTTACTCATGCTTGACCTAGGGCCAGCCATTTGATCAAGGGCACACTTAGATAACTAGTTGAACTTAAGGCAATACTCTTTCACTATCATGGAGCACTTCCTTAGGTTTATGAAATCTTTTATATTAGATTCCCTCATCCCAAGTGGGAAGAATTTGTCTAAGAAAGCATCCTAAAATATCTGCTAAGTTATAGAGGATGCATTCTTCTCTCTACTCTTCTTTCACATCACCACCCAGCTATAGGCAACATCCTTCAGCCTATAGGATGCCAATTCGACACTCTTTTCTATGGAAACATCATAATTCAAGTGATCTTCTTCACCTGATCAAGATATAGTTGTAGGTCCTTACTTGCCTTTAACCCAAAGAATTATTGTGGGTTCATTCTTATAAAGTCTTAAATTTTAGCTGTGGATAAATCCCCATCCTACTGAGGTGGGACTATAGCCTAATGATTACCTCAAATATTTGTAGTTACAGCTTAGTCTAACGCCTGAAAAGCAGCCCAAAACTATGTATGTGACACATTCTCATTCAAAGGTTCAACGAGCTGAGGTGGCTCGTTATTGTTTCTGCGGGCATTAGCTCGATGAGGAGGCATTTTCTATCATAAAGGAGCATAAGTTAATAGCAGATAGAGACAGTTGTAAGCATGATAGATTATGAAAGAAAGAGAGTATTTTCCTAAAATGCTCCATAGACTATTACTCATAAATATGGCATACTTCACACAAACGATCAAGACTCTATGTAACACACCTTGTCTGAATCCCTAGGAATCTCTAAATATTATTCTCTAATACCAAGTTTGTAACGCCTAAAAATCTAGTTTTCGGGATGCCACACGATGCTCTAAACTACAAGTAGTCTTGAGCTAATCCTGGCTGCCTTCTAACACATTTGAATCTCATTATAGGGAAATATAAGTATAAAATCATGATAAATTATGGAAAACTATCTGAATATACTTGAAAGTACAAATATTATCAATCTGACTAAACAAATACTAAAAATTTTGAATAAGACAGCTGAGATGTAAGACTGAATCTGGTAGTTCGATAAGCCTCTACTAGCTTAGTCTAGAGAGTCACTAGGACAGGCCCTATCTGACTCAAACTGGCTAAAATAAATAGAGGGACATCTACTAGTAAATTGAAACATGAATAGCCAAGTCCTCAAACTATAAGGACACTAACTGTTGGAAGGAAGATGAGATGCTCGAAAATAATTGTCCCTGCTAGGATTGAGCACCTGAACATAAATTATGAGACAATATAGCACATAGACGTATATGTGGGTCAGTACTTTAAGGATGTACTGAGTATAGGTGAGTGTATGCAATAAGTAGACAACATCATCATTGTTTATAAAATCATGCATGCTAGATGTAAATGACTTACGTAGGCTTGAGTAAATTCAAAAGCTGAAGATCATAATCAAGAATAGTAAAACATATAGTAAAAATCTTGTTGGCCATAACAGTTAGTTCTAAAATCTGTATTTTTTTCTTATTCTTAAATCATATCTGAAGACTTATTCTGCAAGGGGATTCTTTCAAAGCTTTAGGGAAAATACTATATCTAAAATTTTTTGTATCTTTTACTAATAGAAACGGTCTCTTAACCGACAAAAACCATATGAGCAACATGGAGTCCAATGTCTTGACCTCCTAATATGGAAAACACATGTTAGGGAGAGGTTTCATACTCTTGCCATGGAGTATAACCTAATCTAGGTGATCAATCACAAGCTAAATCTGTCATCTATATAAATGAGAATAATCTGAGTTTGTACCTATATTGGCTACGTAGTTCAGTAGAGGATAGGGCATTCTAATCCCACACTTCCCGCTCAGTGTTAAATACTACCCCCTTTAAGATCTGTATGCTCAAAACCATTGGAAATCCACTTTTTAAAACTCTCATAAGGATTTATATGAAAAACCATTTATGCACTGACATTAGTAAGTCTTTAAACAAAATTGCTCTGAGTTTTTGTAAATTGTAGAATCTGTAGTGGATTTCAAAGCTAAACCAATAATCAAAAGATCAAATATTTTTTTTGAAAATTATGGATATTAGTAAAATGCTTAAAGCATCATCTTTCTTGAAACAATAATATTTAATCTTAGGGTATTAACCCATGTATCAATCTCATGTTAAAGCATTATAATATCCATGCTAGGTAATGTAAATATTGATAGAACAACTTAAAATCTGGAAATTTAAGCAATATGCATGAAAATTTGAACAAAAATATATAATTGAACTTCTAAATCATTGAAATATCATAAGCTTGTGATTAATAATAGTGGGTATAAACCCTAACTTGAATTTCATGAAAATCATATAAAATGCAGTAAATTTGGTAATTAAAATAAAGTTTTGGGCACAAGGATGAAAGAATTATCCTTATTCAAACCCCACACACCTTCAATTGATGATCTTTGATAAAAACATGGATGTTGGATTCCTATTGATGCTTAGGGGATGAATTATTAGTGCTCCTGTATTGGAAAATCTCAATCTTGAATTGTCTTAGAGAATTAATGTAGAAATCTTGGATTTCTTGGGGAGGAAGTTGATGAACTAGGGTTTTGGTTTGAGAGGGAATGATGAATAAAGCATAATGTACTTTAAAATATGCTTAATCTTCTGTTTTTGGATGGATTGGGGGTTAGGAGAATGACTAAAATGCCCTCTTTAAACTCCCAAATGAAACTAAAAAATGTAATATTTTGCGAACTGGGTGGTCACTACAATGCGCCACAATTGCGCTAGCTCACTGGAAATTGGATAAATTAGAAATGGGGTCCATCTGCGATGTGCCACTATCGTGGAGCCCATATGTTTTTATTATAACCACTGGCGCGACACACCAGTATCGCGAGTTATCACTGAAAAATACCAAACAGGAAATTGGGCCTCTCTGCAATGCACCAAGATCGCGGGGCCTTATTAGAAATTGAAAATTGTGATATTACCCTTTTACGCAATGTGCTAAGGGCCCAAATGATGGATTTTTATGACTGGAACTTAAAATAGCCATAACTTCTTACCCCGGTTATCGGATTTAGGTAAATCTTATGTCATTGGAAAGCTAATTTAGTTTCCTATGTCATAGAAAGTCAAAATCTAAAGAATTTTTATCATGGAATATATCCTATAACATTCTACGAATGGATTCTAGCTAGAAAAGGTATGGGGTATTACAAAGTGTATTGGTTATCCATCGTAGGTTGTGCCCATCATGGAGATTGTTATTTCGGCTTACCTATCTTATGAAGAGATTCTAATTGAGATCTTGTATCATTAGGTTTGTCAGTTGCAAACCAAGGATGTAGCCTCAGTAAAGGTTATATAGAGGAACCACATGGTGGAAGAGTATCATTGGAAAGCTGAAAAGAATATGAAGTCTATGTATCCTTTCCTTTTTCTTCTCCAAAAATTTATGCGAAAGCTATTCATTTTTCATAACGTCTTTGTTTTCAAAAATTGTTAAAGGAAATTTTGACTTTCTTGGTATCCTTATTTTATGTATTAATGGTAAGACTAGAGATGTTTGTGGATATTATGCTGCTTGTACTGACTTGTTCTATCATTTTAGGACGAATGATCCTAGTGGAGGAAAATTGAAACACCCTAAGTTCTGGTACTTAGAGATTTCTTGAGTTTGAGCTTTTTGATAATCATATGGCTCATGCTTACTTTTTGTATGATGTTGGTATAGTTTAGGGGTCTTGGTCGTATGTTACTCTGTGTGGTTTTGGTTGTTTTATATCAAAGGTAGAACAAGAATCCATACGAGTTGTATATACATGGTACAAAAAGAATTATTCCAAATCGTATATAGTTCATTGTCTATCCTTGACATTCTCCTTAGGGTACGACTAGGAGGGCACTTTTTGTATGGTGATGGTACAATTTGGTCAAGGGGTAGCATATGTTGTACGGAATATGGAGTCAAACCTGTCTTGTGTACGAGTAGAGGGTACCACTGGTATGATATGGGTACGAGTAGTGGAGTCGAACCGTACCCACCTACCAAAATTTTTATATTTTAAGTTGGTGGTATTCTAGATATTTTCCCTCTTAACTTCTTTTGACCCCATGACTTAAAACACTCTCGGGACTTTATTAACCTACTATTCTCACATAAAACACTCTTAAACACTCTTAAATATTTCTTAACTTCTTGGTTAAAAAAGAGGCAAGGGTTTCCTAATAGTGGTAAAGTAAGGATTTCAAGGGTAGTTTCTCTCCATCTCGTTTGGTATCTAAGGCATGTTACTCTTCTCTTATTAATAGTTCAAACTAAAATCATGTTTTACTTAATGGTTTCAATGGCATAATTGTGGGTTTTTGTTAGTTTTGAAATATATGTTGGGGGTTTTGGTTACTAATTGTTGGATGATGTTTTCCCGTGTTTTAAGCCTGGTTTTCATTAGATATTTATGGTTTTGAACATGTGATTTAAGGGGAATTCAATTGATACTTGGTTTTGGTTTTCAACACTATATGCCCTCAACATGTTTGTCAAAATGCCTATGAGAATGTTTTTGTGACATAGTTTGCCTTTTATTGAAAACCTTTCATTGCATAATATGATAATAGAACCCTAAATGGCTTGATTGAATTAAATGATTTTGAAAACCCTTGGTGACCATGATTTGATTGATTAGATATCCTATATGGTACATGGGAATCCCCTAAGTATTTACTAATGACATTGCTTGCAAGCTATAGTCGTATGACAATACCTCTTATAATGCCTTGGTAATAAACTCTAGAATTTGTGGTTTGGCTATGTGCTAATGATTTTAATTGGGCAAAAATGGAAGGTTGTGATAGCTAACTGTGAAGGTATGAGCCCAATTGATAGATGCTGGAATCTCATGTTTGCCCACATAAGGGTTGGTCATGGTGATCATATACTTGTGGGGTACATAGGAATCACCTAAATTTATCCTTGTATATATATATCATGGATGACGAAGGATACACGGGAATCCTCGGACCTATGACATCTCCGGTTCATCTAGCTAAATAAACTAGGGCCCATTCAGGGGGTAATACTGCACCTATATAGCCCGTGGGTTATTTTAGGATGGTCAAGCCACACAACCTAGGTTAAAGTCTTAAATCCATGCTAAACTAGGTTCCCTCCCCCGAATTGGTATATATATGTATGTATTAAATTGCATATGGTTATTTACTTTGGTTTTGAATAATCGCATTACTTTATGCTTATTCCTGAGTACATGCTAGAGTTAACCCGTGAACCCATCTTCGGACGTTATATCCCTACTTGATGTAGGAACCGGCCATACTCCTCCTCTTACTCAATGACTTGGATTCGGGGACAATATTTATGTCAAATTGATGTGGTGAGCTTCTATACTCTGGAAGACTCTATTTTATGCTATTGATATCTTCTCATACTTTTTGTTATTTATTGGACTTTGTTTTTGGATAAGGTCAGGGGAATGTACCGACCGGATGTTCTTTATTTACGGTTAGAGGCTTTGTGTGACTACTATGGTCATGGGTGGTGTCGGTATTGGTGCCTGGACATTGGTATTGGTATTTGGATAACACCGGCTGGATAGGTTCATAGACTTTAATTTATATATTTGATTTATGATTGTTCTATCTTGTTTAATTTTCCAAATTCATCCGAGATAGTGTAAAGGACGATTATGGTTGGGTATTGGGGTGGTCTCCCATCCTAGTTAGGCTTAAGGCACCCGAAATGACTAGGCACTAGTTTGGGTAGTGTCATCAAGCCATTTGGTGTTTTGGGTCAAATAATCTAGAATTCTACACTATAAATGAAGTATTCATACCTTAGATTCGATGTTAATAACATATATCAAAGTTATTCAAGTTCCCAAACTATACCCAAGACTCAATTTGAGGTCAACACACTCTATTAGGGTTTATGGAAATCAAGACAATGGAGAAATGGAGAGAATTTAACTATCCCTTCCCATGCCCTCAATTTAGGAGGCCATGAACATGTGGGCCGAGATCGTGGCATCGTGATCGCAATAAGCCCCCGAAATTGCAATACCTTTACTGCAGCAGATGATAGCCTCAGGACGCATCCAGAATCCAATATTAGCAAACAAAATATTCAACCACACTGATTTCAAAATGACGAACACTGTGGCAATGTTGGATTTTCAATCCAATGTTGTTTCGACCAAATATGGGCCCTACAACTGAATTTCTAATTTTTCAACTTTCTGACTAATAGGTCAAAATAACTTCAAGTGTAGCAGAACTTGAACCAAAGGTATACCTAACCTAAAATCGATATTTTAGATCTTCAGGCATTGTAAAAATTAACATTCGATATCATTTTACTGATGTTTTCGCTTAGTGAGTATTTGGAACCAATGAAGACTTCTAAATAGGAAAATGGTTCTAAAAAACAAATGGACTTCCCTGTAACAAAAATATCAGTTCCACAAAGTAATGAATGACTTGGTGTGGCTTTAAAAAAGCACTAATGGTGAAAATAAGTGAAATCACGAGAAATGACCTAAAGGGTCATTACAATTTGGATGGTGAATCTGGTCTAGTTTAAGATTTGGTTCAATTCCTTAGGATTTTGGACAAGTTTTTTGTTGTCCTTTGGAAATTTGAAGATTTCTGTTTGAAGAATTTACTTCTATCCATATTTGGTTAAAATGGCCTCATTTTGGTTATTTGATGTGTTAGGACACAAAATTTGATCGTGATGGCACCTATAATACTCCACAATAAGTAAGCCGAATCCCACGCATACAACTAAATTGAAAAAGGTACAAAATGGAAGAAATAAATAAATAATACCAAGTCTCAAACTGAACCTCATAAAATTGGTGGATGAATAGATATGAAACGCAACAACAACCCAAGGTCTGGTTGTTATAAGTTTCAAGCCTCTAAGTAAGTAGTGCAGCAAATTATTCCAAAATGTCTCAAAACTATGAGATAACCATAAAAACAAAGATAGAGGATATACGATAGCCTCAAAGATCAATAGTCGCTAGTTGTCACGACCATAAATTAGTCCATGATGGCACTTAATATAACCCCCTAATAGGTAAGTCGAGTCCCATTAAAATATAAAATAAGTAATAACCTATAAACATAAATAAAAGTGGAAATAGGAACAACAAGCTTCAAAATATATACACATAAGCTTAGTGTATAGAGTTATATGAAAAATGGGCCCAACAGGGAAATAAAGAAAGATAACATACGTAAATACCCATCCCCAAACATGAAGTCACCCGTATAATAACCACTATGGAACAACAGTAGAACTATACTAATAAATGTTTTTCCAAAATTTACAAAAATAAATACAATAGTTACATGAATGGTAAAGACAACAAATCCAATCATCATGAATGTCTGAATGAGTAGAGATCAACATGGATGACTCGTATCGAGATCTGCATCAAAAAAAATTTCAAAGTATAGTATTAGTACCAAAAAATAAGGTACTTTCATAGGCTTACTAAGCTCTGAACACTATATAATATAAATAACAATAAATGAAAACACTTGCATGTAGAAGAATCCTAACAGTCAAAGGCACAACATGGATATAATAAAAATAATACTAGTAATACTACACATAGTTTATATATATATATATATATATATATGCTAATGTGGTACTAATAAGTATGGTGATGCACTGCAATATGTGGCCAATGCAGTAAAACCCATAATCGTACCTCGAGCCACCTGAAATCTCACCTTGAAAGTAAAAATAAAGTAACGTTTAAATGGACCAAAATTTTACCTCAGACTGACTTATCATAGAAATGGATAAAATAGTACCTCAAACCAAATATAATATTGTATAATCACTTTTGAAATACAAAGATTAGTGATAAAGGTGGTATAATCCTCTTAATAATAAAAACCAATAATTTTCCTCATAATCATGCCGTAGTCCAATAGTATGTATTAATATAAATGCTAAGATATATTCTCAATGATTGTTATACATGTATTTTCAGGGTTTCAAGCCTCTCCATTGTGGCTATAGTTTAATTTGTGATTTGTAAAAACTGTCATTTTAGTTCAACAATTCATTTGGGTTTTAGGCACATTTCTCTATTTTGGACCTTTCTTGTTAAGGAATTGGCTTGAACTAAAAATCTTAGTACAAGACCATTGATGAGAATTCCAATAGATCTACCAGCTCTAGAATATTGATTTTAGGCTAGGGGGACTCTTGGTTAAGGTTCGAGGCATCCGAACTCATTTTGGGCTAATGGGTGCATTATATGAAAAATAGAACTATAGGTATGGGCTCCACATTTAGTCGAAACAATCTCCGATGAAAGTATTGATGGTTACATTGAGTCTAAAATACCAAATTTAGTATGGTAGCATAGTTCTTTTGCATGCACTATATTTTAAATGAATCCCAAGCACCCGGTCGAAGTCCATTTTGGACTTATCAAAAATTTGGTGTAGGATGTCTGATATGTCCACTTTAGCGGTCATGGAGCCTATTTAACGACAAGCATTTTAGCACCCATGATCCACTTTAACGTCCTCGGCCATTTTTCTATGATCCGCTTTAGTGGTAAAGGGGTTGCTTATGCAGATCTGCTTTAGCACCAAGGTGTCCGCTTTAGCGGTACCCCTGCCTCATGCTAAATCGTTTTAGCGGGTGAGGTGCCACTTAAGTTGTAGCAGTTAGGTGACTGATTTATCGATACCTAGGGAATGTTAAATCCCATTTTTCCCATTTTTCTTTACCATTTTCATACTATTATGAGAGATTGAAAAGATGAAAAAGTATTGAATCATCCATTGATGCTAAGGTAAGATATACTAACACTCGTTGGTCATTTTTTATTACTTCTCTGCAATTTCCAACCTATTTCATGGTAAATTCTTAGAAATCAGGTTCTTAAATCCCTAAATCTTATGTGATGATTTGATCCTTGATTCATGCACTATTTGTGCTCAAATTTTGAGAATACATTCCTTGTCCTTCTAAAAACCTTATGACGGATTCAATTATGAGTTCCACTTGCAGGATCAGTGGGCCCGTTCTTGACCTAATTTTTACCCGACCTATAATATAGAAAAATGTGTCTCATTTTACTCCTAATAATGTGTAGGTTACTGATGATAGGCGAAATTACGCGCCTATATCAATATATTTTGCCCATATTTTAGCCTAGTTTCGAGAACTAATTATCTATTTCGTACACTTTTAGTCCTTTTTCCTGTAAATGAGCTAACAAATGTGATTAGGAAAGTTTCAGGTATAAATGATGCAAAATACAGCAATTTATGGCTTACTTGACGCAAAAGAAAGCTCACAAACGAGATGGAAAGGAGCTGGACGCATAAAGGACTAAATCTGCTGCATGGAAAATCTGTCCCGGGCTAAAACAGCATTTCTGAAGACTTTGGGACTTACAGACACAAAGCTGGATTTTTGCCATAATACATTAACCTAGTGCAATTAGGTTATGTGTTTCATCATTCTATTTGGATTATAATTTTGTAACCTTACCCTAGTACAATTGGGTCAAGGATTTCATTAGTATATTAGGATTTGGTTATTTATTTTATTAGTTTAGTAGGAGTAGGATAGGAGTATTATAAATACCCTATCATGTTAGAGATTTTAAAGGGGGGGGGAGACATTCTGACAATTCATTCATCTCCTTACAATTAAGACATCTTCCTACAACCCATTCTCAATTCTTCATTCTTCTACTCTTAAATTCCACAACAAGAGAATCGTTACTTGCTACGGAATCACTAAAACCACACGCCAAACACCTACTATTCACGCCATCCACCATGCAAAGCGTGATATCCTTCGCATTCATGGGTAACTAAATCTCTTAGTTGGGGTTATGGAAGCCGAATGAGTTACTATCTATAGCTATGAGTTTGTGAGTTCAAGACAAGTATATTGCTTATATCATTATTCTCTTCATCTTAAATCTACATTCTTTGCGGTTCAAACACAAGAACACGCCATTCTAACATCTAACCTGTTCGAGAGAAAGGTTATTTGTCTAGAAAAGAAGACGCATAGACCAACGCCAGTCTAACATCTGACTTGTTCGAGAGAAAAGTTATTTGTCTGGAAAAGAGATAATGTCAAGGTAGTAGGACACCCTTTCCTATTAAAAAGCTAGTGCCGTACCTGGACTAACTTCTTGGAGAATTCGTACCGTTAGTCACGCTTTAAGCTCGAGAGAGTTAAAGTGAAATAGTCCTTGTTTAGGTCGAGAGACGCTTGGATTTACCATCGACTACAATTCTCTATAAGCAATTACATGTCAAGACTCTACACACTCATAGCCAATAGAGACGTATACCTCAGAAGGTGGACATAACCCCAACGCCTCAATTCTCATTGTTTACAACACACGTGACAATCTCTCTTTATTTTGCTATTTTCAGTTCTTACCTTCTTGTTTTGGTTACATACTACAATCCCCCCTTTCCTACGAGACTTGCACTAAAAGTCTAGTAATTTCTCTTGCTTGTTGGCCAAGCTATTCTCTGTGGGATCGATACCCAACCCAGGTTGGGTTCTATATTTGCTAACGACCGCTTTACACTCCCACGAGAGCTGTAGATTGAGCGTTATCAGTTACTATTTTAATATTATGGTGGTATTTTGGATTTGTGGTGCAAAGACTTATAATTTGTAGGCCATTTAAGGATTTATGATTTGGCACCGAAGAAGGCTTGTCTACCCTTCATCACAAGATAATGTATTATATATACTTTATATTAGATGGGAATATTGGGATATAATTATTGGTAGACTTCCATGTATTAGCCTAATTTATATGCTTGGGGATGGAAGGCTGAACTAACCTTAAAGATGATATATTTTTTATGCCTATAGGATCCTATAACCCTAGGTTACATACAAGTATGTTAAAAATAGCTGAGAATAAGGCCGTTAATATAAGGTTTACTACTTAACTCGGTGGGTTATCTTGGTTTCTCAAATTATGGTAGCATGGTTATGCTGGTTATGTGTTAGTATGCCCATCTTTGATTACGATATTAGTTGGCCTCTGAGCATCTGATTTATCCTTCTAAAGGACGTAGCCGTAGTCTATGGTCATTTATATGCTTATAATTACATTATTTGGATATCAGTTTTGAAATTTCATAGGTTTGGTACATTCATGCTCACTAAATGTTATGAATACAATTAAAAACATGACTTTGCTACTATTTTCCTAAAAATGGATTTATTCCAACCTTTCTAATTTAAAATAGATTCTTTCATAACGGAAATTATACCACCTTAATGGATAATTTATGAGCTTTTAATACTAAAAATGATGTTTTAGAGATTTGATCAAGTTAGATTTTGGTCCATGGTTTTACAACTACTATTTACTTTGGTCAAGAAAGATTAGGACCCTTTCTACAATTTTATGATGTTTTAGTCACAAAATTTACCCTGGGAAAATGATTTACGGACTCACACTCTTTTAGCCATGATTTAGTTCGTGCATTTATTATATATACATCTCTCAAGTACAAGAAAGAGTAGATTAATAATGATAAAGATTTAAAATCTTAGATTTGAGCCACGCCAGTGTATAGGGGTACTTCCAAACCCTATAGAGGCCTTTTCATATGTGAGCCATCGTGCTAGACAATAGAGGCTTGTGTAGGCCATGCTTTTCCGAGTCGCCAAGTGGGAAGAGGTGTACAGACTAGGTTACTTAATTGAAATTAGATCAGTTATGTATCATGAATCTACTTTGTATTCATTCTTGTATGCACATTTCCTATCACCAGTATATAGTTTGGTACATATATCTATCAGCCTTTTGGGAGAGGGGGTTGTATATGTATAGGTTATGAGTGTTAATTTTTTTTTATATTGTGTTCTAATTAAGGCTTCTAGGTTATGGGGCCCGATTTATGTATGGTTTGTTTAAACCAGTCGGTTACTATATTATTTTTATTATGGTTAGTTCATGGCAGGTTGATTATGGAAAGTATGGAGATTAAGGTATAATTTTGATTTCTTTTTCTTATGGTTATTTTACTATGGATAATTATTTCATGTTTAAACATTTTTATTGGAGACCTTGATTACACGAACACGAGTTCATACTATGATTAGAAGGCCTTAAGAAGATAGTATGACTACCTTAGGGTGTACATTTGAGTTACTCTTATATTTGTATGTGTATATATATGTATCTAGCTATAATATTATCATATATACTTCTCTTTCTTCATTTATTCAAATTTTATGTCAAATCCTTAACCATGTATACTACTACATGTCCTTCTTCTACCCATTATTATATATTCGCCAGTGATATATAGAGTAGTTCTTTAGTGCCTGTGTGCAGCTAAAATAAGGTAGTTCATCTTTATTGCTCTCCTAGTTTTACAATGTTAGAGTTTTAAATATTTTGTTATACTTTACATTCTTTCTTGCAGGTTATCTATATTTCCATTATCTTCTGGGCTCAATCGGTGGTTGCCTACTAGGTACCATGTGTTTGGTACTCATACTACATTTCTGCAATATGTAGATCCTGTATGAGTCTTGATGTTATTATATTCTTCTTGTGGAGTAGTTATGGATTTGAGATTTAGGTTGAGTTCTTAGCGTTTGTAGTATTACTATTCCTTTTGTTATGGATTAGATTGATCTTTACGTCATATTTATAAATGGTTTGTACCTGTATATTCTTTTAGTACTTTATTTCTTATTATATTAGAAGCTCTTTTATAGATTCCACTAGGTTTTAGGACTCTTATATGTTTTAGTCGTATATCACACTCATTTTGTATTTTCCTTTATTTCTTTGAGTAGTCTGTTATTATTAGTTTCAGACAATGAGTTGGCTTACCTACTAGTGGATGATAGTAGGTGCCATTATGATCTAAGAAAATTAGTTGTGACAAATTGGTATTAGAGTATAGGTTTACTGGGTTATTGGTACAAGAGCTAAGTGTTGGGTAGAGTCATAGGGATCGGTGCAAAGATGTTTGTGTCCTATCTTTGAGAGGCTACAGGGTATTCTTACAAAATTTTATTCTTGACTCCTTGTCATAAGTTTGTTTTTCTATGAACCTCTAGTATATTAGTTGATTTTATTTTTTTTCATATGGATGATACAAGGTTTTCAATAGATGTAGATGGGACTTTGGCACTTGTCTTTAGAGCTTCAATGCAGACTCAGACTAGGGAGCTAAAGGATGATGTCAAAGAACTTTAGTGTCAGCCAGAGGATTTGGGGCCAACCCAAGATCCTATAGGGTTTGTGACTACTTCAGCCTTACGAGATTCAAAATTGGGTATTCTAAGCCATTTTAGGGATATCTCACCATCGGTGTTGAGGTCTAGTTCACAAAGAAGTTCTTAGGCCAGAGCTGGGTTTGTTTGTGTTAGCAAGTGTAATACCCCATATTTTCCTAGCCTAGATTAACCCTCAGTACTTGGGTTATCCTAAATTTTTATTTGAAATACTTAGTAATTTTCATATTTGAGTCTGCCATTGCATAGGAAATTTGATTAGCTTACCAATGATATAAATTTTGCCTAAATCCGACAATCGGAGAAGAAGTTATGACTATTTTAAGTTTCAGTAGTTAAACATCGCCATTTATACTAGTAGCACATCGCGGAGTGTGTTAAAATAGCAGTTGTCAATTTCCAGTATTGCTCCATTATATTAGAGAGTCGCACAATAGACCCAGTTCACAATTGTCAATTTCCAGTGTGCCAACGCGATCCCACCGCGTAGCGGTGCACTTCCAGTATGAAAATAAAGTGGCAACGTGATACCACCGTGTCGCGCCACCGTATAATTTCCCATTTGTCATTTTTCCTGTGGCTTGGCGCGATAGTGGCGCGTCACTCCAGGGGTCCAAATCACAAAAATTTCATCAAATATTAAAGTTGTGCCCAGGGTTAAAACAGTCTTTTCCCATGATTTTATTCCGTCCAGATGTGGGATTTAAGCCCTAAAAATGTGTAAAACCCTTCATTATTCACTTTTTCCCAAAATCAAAAGGTAATTCTCTCTCAAGAAAGCAAACCCTAGCTCTCAAGAATAAAGGTCAATCCCAAAAATTTCTCCAAGAACTCATTAATTAAGGCATGTTAGATATTCATCTATGGATCCTTACCTTCCATGGAGCCCAAGAATCTCTTTTTTCAATATACAATATTTATGTTACAGATGTTGTTTGAGCTTTAATCCATGATTTAGATTACAAGTTCAAAGAATTGTTTCTAGACTGTGTTGAATTACATGATATTCATGATAAAACCTTTAATTTGCAAGTTGATCATTGTAACTATGTTAACCTTTAGTGTTTATAATTTAATAAACCAAGTATGCATATCATGTGTTTGATAAATTGTCTATGAGAATGAAATATTGTCATTATAGCATGCTAACATGTATTCCCCATTTATGTACAAGTTAATGTATTACAAGTATTTGATGGAATATTTCTATGAATAAATTATGACCAAGAGAACATTGTTATGTTATTAAAGATTATGGTTTTCTTTAATTTTTATGCTATCAAGTCCTAGGGTATTTAATATATGACAATTTAGTTGTTTACCTAGAACCAGTGTCGGTCACAGAATAGTATCAGTCATGTCATGATCAATATTACCCTCAGTCCATTACAAAACTCAATAGATATTCAGTCAGTAACAAAACTTAGAAAAACTCAGTAATCTCAGTGAATTCAATCTAGTTCAGTCCAGTACAACAGTTTAGTGTCCTTCAGTTGGGAGTAGGATTCAGCACCAAGTAAACCTAAGGATGGGGGCTTACTTACCAGAAGAGGGTGTGATCCTTAGAAGCAATCCTTATATTCCAGAACTACGTAGCCAGCATAGATGAAGACATCACACCTGCCAGATGAGGGTTGATGAGGTGATCTACCTGCCAATAAAGGGTACCACCATTCTCGTTTAGCGAACCTACTGGTAGAGGGTTACTTTTCAACTTATCTTTAGCAATGGCATAGTACTGACACCCTTCCAATTAGGGTTACATATTAGACCCCGTTTCAGTTATTTGTTAGGATTTGGGGCATATAGGTTAGATGATTACATCTCATAGTTTCAGTTTCGGTCTCAGTATTGAAAATAGAACTCAGTTCAGTTCTACAAAATTAGGACTATCAAATATAGTCACTCAGTTATTAGTAACTCAAATTATCAGTATATTCAGTTATAAGTTTTTAGATTCAGTTTTAGTATATTCAGTTACATTATGCACAGTATGTTCAGTAGTTATAGATCCTCCATGTATGCTAATCCAGCTCTTGCATATCATTCGGTCAGTTATTTTTCATGCATATGAACCCATGCATTCAGCCTTACCACATTTAGCATACCAGTATATTCCCACGTACTGATTGTACACCCGTTTTTTATGCTATGATATTTTATATCATAGGTTTGGACTCTCAGGTTCCTAATTGCGTTTATCCATATTCAGTCAGCAGTAGCAGATTTAGTAGTGAGTCCTCATCTATCGAGGATATGTTTTTTTAGTACTTTAGCTTAGCAGTATTTTAGTTGATAGAGTTATTTGGGGGGATTATCCCATCAACTCCACTTTCAGATAGATCAATTGGATGTTTTTTTAGACTAGATTTTCAGACAGTATTCAATTTTATAGATGTTATATTTTATCAGTATTTTAGATGTTTTGAACCTTATGGCATTTCAGCCTATTATTCTACATTTATTTCAGTATCATTGTTCAATGCTCACAAGAAATATCATTCATGGGTTAACTTGTACTCCTTCGGGGTCGGAAGAATTGTGTAGTGTCCAGGGTGCAGACTCATGGTGTTACAAACTTAGTATCAAAGCCAGGTTCAATATAGTCCTAGGAAGTATGAAAAGCTGCATCATGTAGAGACTTGTGCACGGGTGTGTAACACAACACACTTTTGGACAGGAGGCTATGAGATATTTTAGGAAAATTTTCCCTTCTTTCAGTAGTCATGTTGTGCAAGTCAAGTTAAGCTCTCAGTCAAATCCTCTTCTTCCTTTCGTTTACAAAACATGCCTCCTAAATAGTCTAACAAAATAAGAATAGGAAACCAGTTAGCCTCTCCGCCAATTCAGGAAGATCCCCTCGATGAACATGTCTCTCACGTAGAATACAGAGCTGCATCCACTACTCTAGCTAATTTAGTAATAGCTTAAAATGAATGGCCAGCTGCTGTTCCAGCCAACCAAGTGGCCAATACTGCTACACCCAGGATTTGGGACCACCCGAATGAATCCTCTTTTCTTTATGGGATCCAAGAAGAAGGGGATCCACAGGAGTTCCTCGATCAGGTTCAAAAAGTGACAAATATCATGGGAGTGACTTTAAGTTAGAGTTTTGAGTTATCCGCTTATTAGCTACAAGATGTAGCCCATACGTGGTTTAAGCAGTGGAAGGTGGATAGAGGTAGAGATGCAGAGCCCATAGTGTGGGAAGAGTTTGTTAATGCCTTCCTAGACATATTCTTTTCCTTAAAAATAAGAAAAGCCAAAGTGTTAGAGTTTATCAATCTCAGAGAAGGTAGTATGAGCGTGAAAGAGTGTTCTCTCAAGTTTACTTAGTTAGCCAGGTATGCTCCCCATGTAGTAGAAGACAATAGGTCTAGAATGAGAAAGTTTGTATTTGGAGTGTCAGATAGTATGGTTAAGGAGTGTAGAACAACAATGTTGATTAAAGAGATGGACATATCTAGGATTATGGTCCATGCAAAATAGATTGAGGAGAAAAAGCTTAAGAAAAAGGAGAGAGAGAATAAAAGGGCTAGAACATGTAGATTTAATTTCAGTCAGCCTAAGTCAGAAGGCGGTAACCGTTCCCAATCTCATCCAAAGTTCTCAATCCTAGCACCATCCTCAGTTAGTGTACCGATAACCCAAGATAGTGTAAGTAATGGCTGTACTAATACGTTTAGTGGAGAGTGTGGTAAGAATCATAAGGATATGTGTAGAGCTGGCAGTGATGTTTATTTTGGGTGTGGTAAGCCAGGCTACAGAATCAGAGATTGTCCTCAGTCAGGTTCTCAGGTCAGTATAGTCATCCTTCAGCTTAGTCAGGTCGCCTGAATCAACAAGGTGCCGCTTTCATTACCACTAATGGGAAATGCCTAAATAGATTTTACGCACTTCAGTCCTGATATGATCAGGAAAGTTCCCCTGATGTGGTCACTGGTATGTTACAGATCTCCCATTTACATATTTATGCCTTAGTTTTAGATCCTAGATATTTAGTCATGATTTAATTCGTAGGTGCCCTGTGCATCATCACATGCTTTTCCTTATTATCTCAGAAAAGTTTGCATTCTCGAGGGATATAGTGTCCTAAGAGGGAGATGCACTATATTCCCCAAGCTATCACAATTTAAACCTTTCATTTTCTCTTCATGTAGCGAATCCAGTTAGAGTAATGGGTCCTCATAGTTAACCCTCAATCCTAATCTCAATCATAAGATATGTACTTGAGGGCTCAATTTAGTTCATGATATTTAATTCTTGCATCATGATTTAGACTTAGTCAGGTCCTCATGTTCCCGTTCTTGAATATTTAGTGACGTATTCATTAATCCATTTACACATGTACTCATGCATCAGACATGCATGTTCAATATATAAACTCAGCTTATCAGTATTTTCAGTCATGTATACTGTGTATCAGATATGCATGTTTACGATGTAAGTTCAGCTTATCATACCAATAACGTAATCATGCTACAATTGTGCATGTCTAGTTCAATATGTAAACTCGGTCTGTTCGTACTCTCTTAGCTTAACTAGCCATATTCGAGAATTGAAGTTCCCAAGGGAGGGATATTGTAATACCCTATATTTACCTAGCCTAGATTAACCCTCAATACATAGGTTTTCCTAAATAAAGTTTTTGAAATACTCAATAATTTTCAGATTTGAGCCTGCCATTGTGTAAGAAAATAGATTAGCATTCCACCAATATAAATTCACCTAAATCTGGCAACCGAGTAAGAAGTTATGGCGATTTTCAGTTTCAATCGTTAAACATTGTCATTTAGGGAAGTAGCACATCGTGGAGTATGTTAAAATAGCAGTTGTTAATTTCCAAAGTTGCCGCGCATAATTGGCACATTGCGCCATAGACCTAGTTTATAATTGTCAATTTCCAGTGTGCCAACGTGATCCCACCTCATAGCGGAGAACTTCCACTTTTCAAACAAAATGGCACCATGATACCACCACATCGCGTCACCATGTAATTTTCCAGTTGTCATTTTTCCTGTGGCTTGGGGCGGTAGTGGTCCGTCGCGCCCGGTGTCCAAATTGGGAAAATTTCATTAAAAATTAAAGTTGCGCCCAGGGTTAGAGCAGTCTTTTCCCATGATTTTATTCCGCCCAAATGTGTGATTTAAGCCTTAACAATGTGTAAAACCCTTCATTATTCACTTTTCTCCAAAATCAAAAGGTACTTCTCTCTCATGAAAGAAAACCCTAGCTCTCATGAATCAACGTCAATCCTAAGAATTTCTCTAAGACCTCATCCATTAAGGTATGTTAGATATTCATCCATGGATCCTTACCTTCCATAGAGTCCAAGAATCCCTTTTTTACAATATATAAGATTTATGATTTATGATTTCCATGTTTGAATTAGATTGAATTCATGTTCATGATGTTGTTTTAGTTTTAATCCATGATTTAGATTATAATTTCAAGAATTGTTTCTAGTATGTGTTTAATTACATGATATTCATGATAAACCCTTTAATTTTTAAGTTGATTTTTGAAGCTATGTTAATCCTAAGTGTTTATGATTTAATGAACAAAGTACACATCTCATGTGTTTGATAAATTGACTATGAGAATGAAATAATATCATTATAGCATGCTAACATGTATTCCCCCTTCATGTACAAGTTAATGCATTGCAAGTGTTTTATGGAATGTCTCTATGAATGAATTATGACCAAGTAAATATGTTTATGTTATTCAGGATTATGCTTTTCATTAATTTTCATGCTATTGAGTCCTGCGGGTTTTTAATACACGACAATTTAGCAGTTTACCTAGAGCCAGTGTTAGTCACAGAATAGTATTAGTTAAGTTATGATCATTAATACTCTCAGTTTGTTACAAAACTCAGTAGTTATTCAGTCAGTTACAGAACTTAGGAAACTTAGTAATCTCAGTGAATTCAGTCTAGTTTAGTCTAGTATAACAGTTTAGTTCCTTCAGTTGAGTGTAGGAGTCAGCATCGAACCTACAAGCAGAGGGTGTGATCTTTATAAGCAATCCTTGTATTTCAAAACTACATAGCAAGTGTAGGTGGAGACATCACACCTTCCAATTAAGGGTTGATGAGGTACTCTACTTGCCGGTAATGGGTACCGCCATTCTCAATTAGGGAACCTACCAGTAGAGGGTTGCTCTTCAACTTGTCTTTACCCGTAGCACGGTACTGACACCTTTCTAATTGGAGTTATAGATTGGACTCCAGTTCAGTTATCAATTCAGTTTTAGGGCATGTCCATTAGATAATTATCTCCCACAGTTTCAATTTCCGTCACAGTCTTTAGAATAAAAATCAGTTCAATTCTACAGAATCAGGACTATGAGATACAGTCACTCAGTTTTTAGTAACTCAGATTATCAGTATATTTAGTAATCAATTATCAGATTTAGTTCTAGTATACTAAGTTACAGTATGCATAGAAAGTTCAGTAGCTACAGATCCTTCATGTATGCTAATCCAGCTCTTGCATATCATTTAATTAGTTATTATTCATGTATATGAAACCATGCATTCATCCTTACCTCTTTTATCATATAGTACATTTACGCATACTAACTGCATACCTATTTATTGTGCTATGATGTTTTATGTCATAGGTTCGGATGCTCAAGTTCGTGACCATGCTTAGCCAGATTCAGTTAGCAGTAGCAGATTTAACAGTGAGTCCTCTTCAGCTTAACAGTATTTTTGTAGATGGAGTTAGTTGGGGTATTGTCCCATCAACTCCACTTTCAGACAGATTTAGTTAGAGGATTTTTCAGACTATAATTTTTGATGGTATACAGTTTTACATATGTTATATTTTATCAGTATTTTAGATGTTTAGACCTTATAGCATTTTAGTCCATTATTCTATATTTATTTTAGTATCATTGTTCAATGCTTATAGTAGATATTATTCATGGGTTAGCTCATAGTCCTTCGAGGTTGCAAGCATCATGTAATATCTAGGATACAGACTCGGGGCGTTACAAAAAGGTTCCATGGCAATTTTGAAGTATGATATTGGATTTATTGAGTAGGCCATGGATGTTCATATGCTATATCCTTCAGAGCCTGAGATAGTGCAAGGGTTTATTAGAGGACTAGCTTTTCTACTCTATTTAGCATTGAAAAATTTGGTAGCAACTAGTTTTTCTTTCTCTTAGGTTGTTGATCACACTAGAGTCACAAAGAAATCACTTATAGAGGTGGCGGTAAATAATCATGTCATCAATATAGTGATATTAGAATTCTATCTAGGAGTGGGGATTCTCATGGTGGAGTTTAGCTTTTCTTGCAGCCTATCAGTTCTATGCAGGTAGTGTTTTTTACTAGAGATAGTTCTTAGATTAGTCGTGGTGATCCAAGAGGGAAAAGTTCTTATTGGACCTCTTGGAGCATTAGTTATAGATCTTTAGGCCATGGTGGTTGCTTTAGATTAGTAGGTGTAGTACCTTCGAGTATGTTAAAAGTTGTTATAGTTGTGGAAAGATTGGTCATCATTCTAAAGAGTGCCCCCGACATCAGTTGGTCAGCTAGTTTGGGTAAGCACATATTTCTTGCTAGGTTACGGCTTTAAGGTTTTGCTAAAAATGTAGAGAGTTTGGTCATTGGTCTAGGTAATGTCCTTGATACATTATTATTAGTCATTCAGCTTTTCTAGATCACTCTCATGGTGTTGTGGAACCTTATGTTTTAAGCAGTTCACTTAGCACCTCAATTGATGATTTTAATACACAGTCTAAGTTTGGACCCATTCAAATTCATTCTCCCTCACACACATCAGGCATGTGACTTTAGATTCCACCATGATAACTGTTCCATTTATTTCCCGCCTTGACCTTTTTTTAGTGTGTTAGTTTTTTGTACCAATTGATGATTACGTGTCTTTGTAGGTTTATATTGATTTTTGGATAACTTGGTGTAGATTTCATGATTATAACACTACCCCTATAGATGATTTCTTTTAGTAGTTGATAGAGTAGATTAGTAAGGATATTACCTAGGAATGTATCATATTGGTTTGAGTCACACTGACCATGGAATATTGGCCTTATTATGGCCCTGTAGTGGTACTTGTCATTAATTTCATTTTTGGTACTGCCTACTCCTTATACTAGTATTTATATTGTTGTTGTTATTATTGTTTTTGTTTGATGTTTGATTCTTTCCTTATAGATGACTAGACTATCATTACCTAGTTTGAACTTCTTTTTCTTGCAATTCATGTTTATCATCCTAGGTGGGTAGCTCTGTTAAATGGGTTCTATCTTATAGCGAGGTAGTATTTAGTCATGTTCATCTTTTATTGGAGAGGCTAGACCAGTGGTTGAGTGGGTTACAGTAGTGAAATACTTGCCTTCTAGTTTTCAGATATTTTAGCATCGTCTAATCTTCTCTATATGACCCATTCCTAAGGTTGGCTATTTTAGGGATCCATTCTTTTGATTTAATTAGTTCATCACTAAGTAGTGGTATTGATGATGATGTTAGGATTTCTAGTATTTGCCTTTCAAGTTTGTTGGGTTTACCTCTTAGTTATAGCTTTGATCTTAGTATTAGTGCGGAGTTGGATACTCTGTCCTTGATGAGATGAATTATTGGATTGACCAATTTCTGGCTAAGTTTTCATTTTTCTAAGTTGCTTAAGTTTTGGTTATTTCTTCTACTACTTGGAACCTTAGTGGGTTCTTCGGTATGCTTTGATGACTTATTCCCTCCAATAGATATGAATTTTATTGGTTATACTTTCAGCATATGGTTATCATCTATTGTGATTTCCTCTTTAACTATATTTTGATTTTCGCTCTAGTAGGATTAAGTTGGGATATTCCTAATCTTGGATAGTTAGGGTGAATTAGGTGTTTACCATAGGTTTATACTTGTCAGACTCAGTTTTATATTTGATTCCTTTGGATGATGGCTTGAAGGCTATGATAGATTTGGAATATGGATGCTTACCCATCTATAGGATTGGTTTGGATTATTGAGATCAAGGGTTCAACCTTGGTGTTGAGATTTTGGCTGAGAGTTGTAGAGCCTGGGTGAAGCCTTTATTTCTAGATTTTTCTCGGTTGGGTTTTCATCTATAAGCGGGATAATTCAACTCTTTGGCTACTAGTTCAATCTCTTTTTGTTTGGAGGGAATGTTGTTGATAGGTGTTCAGATGGTAGCCCTTTGGTACATGGTGATAGTTTCTTCTACTTTTTAACTTAGTTTTCATTAGAATTTTGGGTTATCTACTCAGTAAAAGTAGTATGCTAGAGTTCGATTCATTATGGCTATATCCTTTGTTGATGGGGCATCTTGTTTTAGAATATTTAGTGGTCAGTGTTTGTGTATGGACGTCTGGCTACTAGTTTTAATAGCCATTCGGACTAGTTATAACTTCGGTAATAAGTTGTATACAATGGTCATCACAATTTGTTGCCTTGGTAGAACCTTATGGGCTTATTCCTATGCTTTCCATTATGTATTTTTGTGGATTGGCTCTAGTTCTACAAAGTTTGTGTGATGGAGTCACGCGGATAGGACTCAAATGATCTTTTTCTTAGTTTGGAGTGATATCGGATTTGGGAAGGCTAAAGAAGGTTATATTTAGGTAGTGGAGGTAATTTCGAGACTCATGCCTTGGATTTCTATTGTCTTGGATTAGTCTTCTCTTAGTTGTGATGGTATCGGCGTGCTATCTGTATGTTGTGCCATGGATTTATGTGCTTCAGCCTTTCTCAATTCAGTTAGATGTCGGTTAGTTATGGAGGTTTAGTTTTAGCTGTTTGAGAAGTGAATAAAAGAAGTTTTTTAAAAGTGCAATACCTATGGATAAACCCCTTGGAAGCATACTTTCTCATAGAGGTTATCTTGGAAGTCTTACATGGAGCATGCGGGCCCAGTACCTCATCCCTTCCAGCTTTAATTCTCCTCTTATCTGTTGACTTTCATGGATGAAAGTTCTCTTAGTAGTGGATCTTAAAATGACCCTTAAGGTCATTCCTTAATTTGTATCCATTACTAATGTTTCAAGCTTTCCAAGAATAGATACGAGTCATCTTTGACTTTCCAGAACTATCGATTCATTTATTGGAAAGTTCATTTGGGTTTTAGGTGCATTTCTTTAATTTGGAGATTTTACTATAAGGAATTGGTCACAGACCAAAACTCTTAGTAAACAACCTGAGATGGGAATTTTAATAGCGCCATCAACTCCGGAACATTGATTTCATACTAGGGCACCCTTGGTTTAGGCCCCGAGGCATACAAACTTATTTTGGGCTTTTGGGAGGATTATATGAAAAATAGAACTATAGGTGTGGGCCCCATATTTATTCAAAACAATCTTGGACAAAAGTTTTGATATTTCCATTGAGTTTGGAATGTCAAATTTGGTATTGTAGCATAGTTCGTTTGCATATACGAGGTTCTGAATAAATCCTGAGCAATTGGTGAAAGTCTATTTTTCACTAAGCTAAAATCTGGTGCATGATGTCTGATATGACTACATTAGTGGCGGTCTAACCGCTTTAGCATCAAGAGCTTTAGCTCCTATAATTTTCTTTAGCAGCCTTGGCCATTAAGATAAGGTCCGCTCTAGCGATAAGGGGGTCACTTAAGTAAACCCTGCTTTAGCACTATGGTGACACCTTTAGCAGTAACTGTGCCTCATGCCAGACTACTTTCGTGGTTGAAGTTCTTCTTTAGCAGCTCGGTGACCTCTTTAGCAGCATCTGGAGGATGTTAAATCCCTTTATTCATTCAATTTTCACCATTCTTCTTCATTATTCTTGCAATATTTTGAGAGCTTGAAGAGAGAAAAAAAATGGCGAATCATCCATTGATTCTATGGTAAGATAGCCTAACACTCCTTGGTCATTTTATTACTTTTCCCATTTATTTTCATCCTATTTCATGGTAAATTCTTAGAATTAGGTCCTTAAATACCTAAATCTTAGGGGCTTATTTAAGCCCAAATTCATGCGCCATTTATTCTCTACTGTTCAGCATAAATTCCTTGTTCTTTGAGGGACCTCGTGACGAATTTAATTTTCGATTCTGTTTCCACTCCCTGTATGCTCTTTCTTCTCCCGAAATTCGACCCAACCCATCAAATTACAATATGATTATTGTTTTTAATGCTAATTATGTTTAGGTTACATTTTTGATAGCATGATAATATTTTAGGATCATGGAGAAAAGGCAGACAATTTATAGGAAATTCAAGGATTTAATTTGTGGCTCGGCATTGAGGTAGGCTTCTGTCTACTCTTCTTCACGATATAGTGTATTATATATATTGTATGTTAGATAGGGATGTTAGGATATGATTAGGGGTAGTCTTCCATAACTTATTTATAAGTTTGGGGATGAAAGGTGAATCGATCTTTAAGATGAAATAGTTGTTACGCCTATAGGATCCTACAACACTAGGTTACAATCATGTTAGAAATAGTTGAGGCTAAGGCCCCTTTAGTACTAGGTTTACTACTTGATTTGGTGGCTTATCATGGTTTCTCGGATTATGGTATTATGGTTATTCTAGTTCTGTTTTATTGGTCCGAAGGCCATTATTACGATATTAGTTGGACCCCGGGCATGTGATTTATCCTTATAAAGGGCGTAGATGTAATCTATGGATATTTAAATGCATATAATTGTATTTTCTGGATACTGGTGATGGCATCACATAGATTTGGTACATTCAAGCTCACTAAATTGTGCTAATTCAACTAAAACATGGTTTTGCTATTGTTTTCTTAAAAATGGATTTATTTCCACTTTTCACTTTTAAAACATATTCTTTCATTACGGCAATTGTACGATCTTAATGGTTTATTAATGAGCTTTTGATACTAAAAATGATGTTTTAGATATTTAATTAAGATAGATTCTAGTCCATGATTTTACCACTACTATTTACTTTGGTCAGTAAAAAATTCAACCCTTTCTACACTTTTATTATGATTTAGACCCAAAATTTTACCTCGGGAAATAGATTTACGGACTTGCACTCTTAGTAGTGGTTTGAGTCTGTGCATTTATTATATATACACCTCTCTGATACAAGCCATTCTAGATTCATGGTGATGATGATTGGAAATCCTAGATCGAGACTAGGTCAATGTATATTGGTACTCTCTGCTCCTTCGGGGCTCCTTTGTTTGTGAGTCGTCATGCCAGAGAAGAGAGGTTTCTGTAAGTCCTGACTTTGCAAGCTAATGAGATGGTGGAGCTGTATACATTGAGTTAGTTTATGGCACTTGTATCTTTTATTGTTTTATGAGTTCACTTTGCATTCATTCTTTCATGCACATAACCTATCGCTAGTATGTTGTTTGGTATCCTATATCTATCAACCTTGTGGGGGTTACATAAGTATAGGTTATGAGTGTTGTATGTTGTGTGCTGATTGAGCCTTTCGAGTTATGGGGCTTAGTTTAGGTATTGTTTGTCCGGACTATTTGGTTATTGTATCTTGATTTTTATTGTTATTTCGTGGCAGGTTGATTATGGACTCGTACAAAAGTTTGTGGTATAACTTTGATTCCTTTCTCTTATAGTTATTTTATTATTGATAATCATCTTTTGTATAGACATTTGGATTAGGGAATCTGATTATGCCAGCACTAGTTCTTACTATGGTAGGGAAGCCTTAAGATGCTAGTATGACTACCTTATGTTTTACCTTTGAGTTAGTCTTGTATATGTATGTGTTATTATATGTATCAAGCTATAGTATTAGCATATATCCATCTCATCCTTTATTTATTTATATTGTATATCCACTCCTTGGCCTTGCATACTACTATATATCCTTCTTCGTCCCTTTATTAGTATAATGGCCAATGATATATGGTGTAGTTCCTTAGTGCCTGAGCTCGGGTAAAATAGGATAGTTCATCCTTATTGCTCCCCCAGTTCTAGTATGTTAGCTTCCTGAATATTTGGTTGTAGTTAGATTCTTGCATACATGTTATTTATATTTGCATTATCTTTAAAGTTCAGTTGGTGGTTGTGTCACAACCTAATTTCTCAGGTGATGATGGCGCCTACCATAACCCACAAATAGGCATGCCAACCCCGTAGTCTTGAAATATAAAGAGAATGAAGGAGAGAATTTGTAATATAGGTAATTTAAGACTAACATACGTAAGATAATCCAAAAACCTAGTGAAATCAAAAGAGCTTCTTGTATGATAAGAATTTAAACTTATGTACCAACGAAATTACAATGATACAACTCATCGCTAAATACAGTATAGAGATGAGTCTAGTATATAAGAGGATGAAAAGTAACACTCCGAACGTTGAGAGCTCACTCTATGTCCCAAAACCATGCCTGCTTTGCACGACACATACAACACCGGTTATAACCTGTACTATAATATCCAGGATGCAAAAGTGTAGTAAAAAGTACCAAACACATGGTATTTAGTAGGCAACTACTGACCGATCTTCAACGATAATGCATATATATACAACATATGAATAGGAATAGAGTCTAAACCTAAATGTCCAGCAACCACATAATAAAGATAGTGAGATAGTAAGGGTAAACTATCCTACTCATATCCAAGAACTAACATAACACAGATAAGGACATTTTAATGATGAACTATCGTATTCTAGTCATACTTAGAAATATGAACACTATACTGTGTATCACCAGCTAATAACGAATAAAGGGTGAAAGAGGGATATACAATAGTACACAAGACCAAGGAATGAATATACAATCTGAATAAATGGAGGAAGGAATGGATATACAATAATACCATAGCTACATATAAATAGGTGTATATATATACGATGTCAATTCAAGAAATAATTTAAATTATTAGACTATCTTAAGACCTCATAATTGTAGCAGGAAATAGTGCTAGTATACTTAAGCTTTCTAATCCATACGTCTATTCATGAGGTACTCATGCTTAATAATATAATCGTATGATGAAAGATCCAAAATAATACATCAAATCTCAATACCAAATCATTAATAAAGCTACCAAAAACATGTTATACCAATGAGCATAACAATAATAATAGCAATGACAACGTGTGTAATCTGCTTGTCCAGAAAAATAATACCTAATCGAGCCTTTCACGAACTTTCACTGCCCTAGACTCAGAAAGTTCAATAAACATAAAACAAACCACAAGCCATAATCATCACCCATACTTGTGCGACCCCTCATAAGGCAGATAGATATAGGTGCATACTTGTGATAGGAAAGGTGAATTCAAGAATGAAGGCCAAGGTATAATTCGTAACACCATAACGAATCCAAATATCATAAGAAGTAGCCAGACTCGAAACGATAAATGTAAAAATATGTGCATCATCATAATCATCCTCCAGCCTTGGCTAGCATAAAATCATATTATCATAATCATCCTCCGGCCTTGTCATCTATATAAGCATATCATCATAATTATCATTCAGTTTTTCCCGGGATATAAATTGTAAGACCCCACAAATTCTAGTCATTTTGATCCTTTATAGCATGCCAAAAGGGGTCCCAAACTTTGAAAAATCCAGCTGAGTGTTAGGATTTAGAATCGTTTTAATATTCATAATATGATGATTTTATTTTTTATCCATACAACCTTAAAATATAGATTTTTAAGTCGATTCATGATCAGGGGTGTCAATAGGTCACCTCATGAGAGTTTTAGATTTTTTAGACGTCGTTAGAAGCTTAATTGGATGTCTAAAATAGTGAGTCGATGCGATATCAGCGTGACACATCGACCATCGTATCAATTCCATCGACGCGACGCGTCAACTGCAGAGTCGCTGGGAAAGGATGTGAATGCAATTTGCAGTGAGCCAACGTGATCATGACATGATGTGTCGGCCATCGCGTCGACCCCATTGATGCAATAAGTCGGCTACAACATCAGTGAACAGTTCTGATCATTAAAAAACTAACTTTCTAAGGGGAAATAGGTCCTTTTTCCCTCACCCAATTTAGCTAAAACATGAGATTAAGCCCCAAATAGGGCAAAATTTATTCTTTATTCTCAAAATCCTCTCAAGAACAAACCATAGTTCATCAGGCTCAAGATTCAAGTCCAAAGAATTCACCATAATTCTCAAGAAATCAACAATCAAGGTATGTTAGTTGTTTATCCTTGGGTTTCTTTCCACCCTTGGAGTTCAAGAACACCTTTTAAAACTACAAGTTTATTTATTTTATGATTTACATGTTTGAATTTGATTGTGTTCATGTATGTATTTTTGTATGGTTTTCAAATCAAAATTCATACAAGTTTCAAGTCAATTAATTAGAAATTAAGTAGAATCATGTTATCCTCATGTTAAACCCATAAATTTCCAAGTTGAATGTTGTAGTAATGATGTTTATATCATGATGATTTCTATGTCCATTAGTTATGCTCCCAAAGTGTTTGATAGAATGTCTGTGTAAATTGAGTAGTGAATTCATGACATGTTATCTTGTCATCTCATTCATATACAAGTTCATGCCTCTAAAATGTTTGACAAAATGTCTAAATGAATGCATGGTGGACAAGTAACTAGTGTAATACCTTCAAGATTTTTTCATGTTTTACTATTAATGCTATCGAGTCCTAGGGGTATTCAGTACCCGATAATCTAGTTGTTTACCTAAAATTACAGTAGCTATAGAATGTTCTCAACAACATCACAAACAGTAGTACTTAGTTAGCTATAGAACTCAATGAACTCAGTCAGTTCAGTCAGTCAACACGATCAGTAATAATTCATTCAAGCCTAATACAGTTTAGTGTCTATTCAGTTGGGAGTAGGATTGAGCACGAGCGAACCCAAGGATAGGGGCACTCCTTCTAGTAGAGGTTTTGACCCTTAGTAGTAGTCCCTGCATTTTAGAACGACATATCCAGCATAGGGTAAAATGCCCACCTGACAGATTAGGGTTGACACAATCGTATATATAATTTATGAGTCTTCCTGGCAGATTAGGGTTGAAACATCATTGTTAGTATCTCTCTATTAATTGCCAACACCCTTCTAACTGGGTCATGGGTTGGACCCTAACTCAGTTTATAATCGGGGTAAGTCTGTTAGATGAACACTTCAATCGTTATAGTTTCAGTATTCAGTAAATATTATTTAGTTACACCTTTCAGTAAAAAACTCACATAGTTCTACAGAACCATGGCTATCAGTTATCATTTACTTAGCCATCATAATTCAGTACTACACTTTTAGTCTAAACCTCAGTTATCAGTATTTAGTTGCCAAAACTTATCAGTCTAATTCAGATAGAGGTTATATGCACAGTATTGCATAGTCATCTTGATCAGTAGTTACAATTTTGCATGCACTCTTATTCAATTATTTCATGATGTTCATTCAGTCCGTTATTATCTCATGCATATAAACCCATGTATATCAGCCTTCCTTACTTAGAATACCAGTATGTTCAAAGTACTGACTCATACTTTTTTTTTGCGGTATGATGTCTCATATCATAGGTTTAGATGCACGGGTTCCTGACCGTACCTAGCAGCTTAGGTTATTAGCAGTAATTATGGTGGTGAGTCCTCATATTTTTGAGGACAAAGTTATTTATTTCAGCAGTCCCATAGTTCAGTATGTTCAGCAGTCAGAGTTAGTTGGGGACTTGTCCCATTAACTCCATATTCAGACAGTTAGAGGCTTTCAGACAGATGTTTAGGTTTTTAGTATTATTATCAGTATTCAGTATTTGTTTTTCGTTTATTAAGCTTATGTCAATTTTAGCCTAACTTCCGGATATATTTTTAATGCTCACAGCAGGTACTAGTCATGGGTTAGCTTGTGGTCATTTAGGATTGTAAGAGCCGTGGGATGCCATGGTGCAGTCTTGGGACATTACATAAGCATATCATCATAATCATCCCTGGCCTTTTCGAGTATAAATTTATAAAATTATAATCATAATCAACCTTCAGACATAATTCAGATAATTCTGTATATGTGAATATTAAATGCACGAACCTTGAATTGTGGCTAAAAAGTGTGTAAATTCATAAGTTCATTTCTTGGGGTAAACTTCGGGACTAAATTATCATAAAGGTGCAGAAAGGGATCGGGATATTTCACGACTTGAGTGAATATTAATAGCAAAATCATAGACCAATATTTCTTTTGGTATAATCTTTAAAATTTCATTTTAAATATCATGACACATTACGTCATCCATTGAGATGGTACAATTCTCGTTATGAATAAATTTGTTGTAAGGTGAAAAGTGGGTTTCATATATTTGTAGGAAAAAGAATAGTAAAATCAAATTTTAGTTGGAATCATACCCTTTACAATATTTACCACTCATGAATGTACTAAATCTATGCATTCCACCACCAGTATTAATACAATGCAATCATAAACATTAATATGTCTAAAACTCCAGCCAAATCATTTACAAGGATTTATCATTTTTTTGAAATCCAACCAATATCAGAAACATGACATTGGTCCCCATAATGTGTTCGGAATAGCTACGATATCATAATCACGGCCTTAGCCCTACATACATATCCAAAACCTATATAAATAATCATTTATGTAAGCCATCTCATATATATAAGCCACAACATATCTACGAGGCATATCATATCTATAATCCATAATGTATCCATAAGGCATACATATATATAAGGCATCTCATATCTATAAGACATATATCATAACTATGAGGCATATCATATCTATAAGGTATCTCATATTTATAGGCCATATATCAAAACTATGAAGCATATCAAATTTGTAAGGCATCTCATATAGGCCATATATCATAACTATGAGGCATATCACTTTAATAAGGCATCTCATTTGTATAGGCCATATATCATAACTATGAGGCATGTCATATCTTTAAGGCATCTCATATCTATAGGCCATATATGTTAACTATGAGGCCTATAATATCTATAAGGACTCTCATATCTATAGGACATATATCATAACAATGAGGCATATCATATCTGTAAGGCATCCC